>NW_027328677.1:0-159673 GCF_047496725.1 Anoplolepis gracilipes
GCTCTGGAAGATAACAAAAGTTAGACAGTCACACACAAATATATACAATTAATTAATTAACTCTTACTTATATAAGGTGTCCGAAATAACTTGAACACGATAATATTCTTAAAACCCCGTTTTCATTTTATTGGATATGAATAATAATTACAATATCCATATGCATAATTAACAAAATGATCATACCTATATACACGGTGGTACAATAACACACACATCATACATTACATAAATCAAGTATAAACGCATAATGAACACCTAGAAATAATTACATAGATACACGCTCCATAAGAAACACACCATAAAATTATATAACAATAGTCACCTAATATACCCGGTGATACAAAAATACGCGCGTTATAAACTTATTATATACACAATATTTAATCAGTATCTGACTATTATAGTTATGTTATCCACCCAGTAACACACAAATATACATATCCTATAAATAATTTATATACACGGTGACGCAATAGTACGCACAAACAACGCATTCTCAATAGACCTATTATAAACTTATTACAGGCATACACATATATTAATATACGCATAATCAACATATCATATACACGGTAACACAATAATTCCGGATCTTATAGCTAATTCATACATATTCCATACACATTATTTAAATTACACACTCGATCTCTCACAATATAAACTTATCACACATTTATGCGTTTATACACATTTACACACTTTTCATCCATTCATTGTAAATAAATCACGGCATATTACATGTACATTTATACCATTATTACTTATATATAATATATAAACTTTTACTACTAGTTATAATGATATACATACATATAGTTATATAACAGCGAGTTTAATGTCTGTAAACTAATTTAGACCTTGTAATCCACAAATAACATTATGCGACATTATAAATAATTGTTAACTAATAAGTTAATTAGCGAAATGCTCTCATATCTCTACAATATGTTTTACTAGCTGTTTTTATCCATTTATTTATTTAGGGGATCTCGCTATCGATCCTTTTCGGTCATTTCTTTGAACATCGATTTCAATATTTAAAACATTTTTTCGTTCCTCGGCCTTCTTATGACTGGTTGGGCAGTTATTGCTTCATCTTTATAGGAGGTAAAGACGTGGAGCCGACAGTGCGTAGCGGCGTTATTTGTTTTTTTCTTAAGATTATGCAGCTGTATTTGTCGATTTATTCATTTAGAGGATCTCACTATCGGTCCTTTTCGGTCGTTTCTTTTGACATCGTTTTTAAATAATGTTTTAAAATATTTTTCGTCGCGCGATCCTTTTTATGATTAGTCGGGCGATTATTGCTTCATTTTCGGGAGGAAAAACGTGAAGCCGACAGTGCGTAGCGGCATTATTTGTTTCTTTCTTAAGATTATGCAGCTGTGTTTGTCTGTTTCGTTGTTTAGAGGATTTCGTTATTGATCTCTTCCGGTATTTGTTTAGATATCGTTTTTAATGAGTCTAAACATTATTTGATGGTAATGGTTCTCTTCTATTGCGCGACCCGTTTTTTGTGACCAATCGGACGATTATTGTTTATTTCGTGGAGGGGGGGGGGGGAAACGTGGAGCCGACAGAACGTAACATATTTATTATTTATATTTATAGTCAAATATACATGATAATGCCCACCCACTGTGCGAAACGTTATTCTTCAGCGCAAACATCCGTACTGTCGGCGTATATGTTTTCATTTAGCAAAAATTTTATCTCACGCTTTGTCGTATAGATTTGTAACCGAATATTTGTATCGATTTCATCGTACGGCAACCACTTACGGCGCTCGAGAAAGCACGTGGGGATGCGATTTTTAATAATTTTTAGCAGCCTTACATTGACGCTTGCAAAATTACGCCAGAAATACTCCCCTCCTCATTACGGTTTGCGATATTACAAATTGCTCGCAGTACTTTGAATAGTTTAGTATCGCATCAGTTGTCCGTACATAAGGTTGTGCTAAAAAATGTGCTCCACAAAAGAAACCAACAAGATGAATTTTTACATTCCGATTGAGAACGGTGAAATTTAATAAAAAAATGTAAGTTTTATTTATTTTCTAAATATTATTTTTTAATATATATTTTAATATTTTATATAGCGTTTCATCTCATCGTGCGGTTTGCATACTTGGTTATACCTTAACCCCGACATCTTACAAATATTTGGAGATTGGAATAAGCGTTGGAGCTATGTCTTATGTGGAATTGATACTTGGTGATAACCGAAGCAATCGAGTAGTATTGCCTATCGTACTCTGGCACTTATTGATGCAGAAACGTACAGACATTGAACGATATGTACAATTGACTGAAAGTCAGCCATTATAGATCTGCGATCTATCTATCCAAATGATTAAATTAAACTGATCGAGGATTGTTAAATTAACATTATCTAATAAGTCTTTGTATATGCAACCTTAAACATTATTACATTTATTCAATTTTGAAAATTATATCGATCATATGCATTCATGGTTGTGTCAAAATACACATCTCGTGAATGAAAAGTTTAAACAATTTTGTAACGTTTTGCAACGTAACAATATTATTAATGTAAATGATGCTGTGAAAGCGATTCGCGAGGTTAGGTTAGGTTAGGTTCCTCCTCCCGGTGCAAACAGTTGCACCCCCGCCCACATCCTTTCCCGACCAGGATGCAATTCGCATCCTTATTAGAGAGGAAGTGGCTCGGGCTCTCCATGAGAAGCCGAGTTACACTGGAGAGAAAGATCCCAATAGGGTTCCCAAGGTGGGAGAGAAAAGGGAGACAAAGGAGAAAAAGGGACAGGAGCAGGAGTGGAGAGAGGTAAAGAAAAAAAGGAAGTCGGGGAAGGGTAACGGAGAGGTCCGACCCAGTAACACTGAGGGCGGAAAAGATGGGAAGGAGAGGAGAGGGGGTGGCGATAAGATCAAAAAAGATCTACAAGACAGCCCTCTGAGATGTTTCAGGTGCCTCACAGTGGAGCATCTGAGCACCTCCTGCCGCTCTGGAGTGGACCGTGGTAACAGGTGTTACACCTGTTAACCGGTGTGGTACACCTGTAACACCACTCCATGGTGGGATGCAGATCGGCCCCCAGGTGCCCCTTATGTGGGGATCTGGGGGTCGACGACGGTCATACTCTGGGTGGGGAGAACTATGTTCCGTCCCCCCTCGAGCGGAGAATAGGGGGAGGTGGAACACACCTCTCCCTCTGTCATCCCCCAATAAAGGGGGATGACGGTCAAGTGGGGGAGTAGGAAGGGGTAAGACATAGTCTTTTCCCCTCTCCCCCACGGGGCAGTGAACTCGGGGGGTCTTTTACCCTCCTCGCCCCAAAACGGCTTTCAATCAGGCCATTAGCGGGGGCGGTGAGAGTCATATTCTCACCTCTCCCAGGGGTCAAGGGGAAGTAGGTGCGGGAACACCCACTCCCCATTGCACCTTGGCCCCAGGGAAGGCGGCGGGGTTGCGTGGTGGTCCCGCAACGCCGCCGTTAATGCGTCACTGAAGTTTCTCTCAGTGACGCATTAAAAGGCAGGAATCTCTTCCGACCATCTGGGGGAGAAAGGCGGAGGTGGGTCCTGGTTGAATGCTAACGCGACACCAGAGCCCACCCGCCAACCGCCGAGAGGACCACCGTCTGGTTTTAGTGGGTATACCCCGTTAAATAGGGGGAGTCCCACATACCCCCGGGGAGTTCCCGCCCCTCGGGGGATGCGTAACGCATTTTCAGACGAAAAAAAAAAAAAAAAAAAGGTTAGGTTAAGTTCCTCCTCGTCGTGCGCCACCTTGTCGTGGTGAAAAGGCTTAACCCTGAAACCCATGGAACACCCACACGGCTCCGGCCAAGTTGGGTTAACTTCCGGGGTGGAAGGGGAACTAAGAGCGCACCGTACCCTTAGTAAGGGTACAAGGGGAGCCCAGCGATTCCCTTAAGGACTGCGCCCACCCCCTTGGGGGTGGTCTAAAGCGCGAACCCAATCGCTGGTAGGGGTAGGCGGCCCTAAGTGCAATCGCCCGGTGGTACGGCACCGTTGGGGGAGGACTGCTCCTCGCCCGTGACACACCGCTGGGTGCTCCTGGCACATAAGGGTTTCCGCGCGTGTGGGTGTTCCCGCCGTGCGGCGTCCCTCGGGGGGATGTGGGTGCTGGCATGGGCTGGCGTCCCACAATCGTGGGGCTCCATCTCGCGTGCAGGCGGCTCAGTGAGTTCTACCCCTGAGTGCGCGCCGCGAGGGGAGCGGACGAGCCAATGGATCTACGGAACTCCCGGACCCATCGGGCCGGGCCTCTTCCGAGCCGCTCGGACGTTTTCCGAGAACGGGGTCGGGGAGGCGGAGAAGGGCCGGCGCGGGCCGCACGGGCATAGCCCAACGGCGCCGGGTCGGCCCGGCCGTCGGAGCCGCTCGGACGTATTCCGAGGCAGGGTTCGACGGCGGGACGGAGCCCGACGGTGCATCGCGACTGTTTCCCTTCCGAAGCGGTGCATCGTCGGGGCCCTTTGGCGGGAGATAACTTCCGTCAAGGGCGCGTGCAAGCTGGTCGCCATGACGGGTAAGACTGAACCGGGGAGCGGCGACCCAGTCCCAACCGTCCATGGGGCCCCCCGGGTGGCACCACCCGCTGCGGTATCCCGGAGGTCGGAGGCCGGGAACTCCCGAAAGCCCATGGAGGCGTCAAAACCTCCATGGGTGAGTAAGAGGCCGGGGACCAGTGCCGGGGATGTATGTCCCCCGGCCCGTGTTGTATGTCACCCCCCCGGGGGAACTTGGGGCCCTGTCGTGGAGTGTTGCCGGTCATGTTTCGGGACACTCTGCGGCAGGTGAGGGTACACCCTGGGTGACGGAGCCGCAGCGGGGAGCGGGAATTAACGAAGAAATGAAGTCATTATCAAAAACAAATATGGAGACGGGCGTAAAGAGAAACACTGCGAGTCTCGCGGGAAGAAAAGGAAGGAGAGCCTCGGTCGGGGCGACCGCTAGTGTCCTGTGGTCAGGGAAACTAGGTTACTGACCGACCTGGAAAAAGCGACTCTAGACCCGGTCTTGAGAAAGATGAGGGCGAGACCGCTTAAAAAGGAGAGAAGCGAGAGCAAGAAAGAAAGGACCGGTGAGGTTATCGAGGTGGAGGATGATTCCGACGTTGACTGTTCGGAATCGGCCGGCTCGACGAACTCACAGAGCGATACCGGGTCCTTCCTCTTTGAAAAGAGGAAACAAGGTCGTCCGATAACCACGGGCGAATATGAGGTGAAAAAGACTATGGACCGGATCAAACAGGTTCAGGAAGAACTGGCTCTGTTCCAATGGGTCTATGACAGGTCTGCTCTACCAGGGGAAAGGAATAAAGCCTGGAAAAAGCTAAAATCGCAAAAGGAAATTGAGGAGGAATTGAAAAATTCTCCGGCAGCTGATGTCTGCGCAGAGATTCTCACCGCAACACAGGCGGTGGAGAAGGTGGCGAAGGTCTCCAAGAATCTCAAAGGAGACCTCGTCTGGCTTCTTAAGGAAGCCGTGCTGGTGACCTCTGCGGGGGCGGTTACCCTAGCCAGTAGGGGAAGCATGTCCTCCGATGAAGTAAGAAGGCAATTGGAGAAGACTAAGGCTCAGTTTGGGGCCCTCATTGAGGAAAATACCAAACTGAGAAGGGACGTCGAAGAACTGAAGGGAGCGAGCGGTTCCCTTCAGCGCCAGATGGAGGAGTTGACGCGGAGAGAGACCGCGCTTAAAGAGGAGAATGCACTCCTAAGGAAAAGAGTGGAAGAAGGAACGCCTATCAGGAGGAAAGAACCTCCCCTGGAGGTGGCTCCAAGTACCCCTACCTCTGCCCCTCGTACGAGGAGCAGAAAGGGTACGGGAGTAATTAATTACGCGGAAGAAGGCTCCAGCGAAGAGATGGAGACCGAACCGCTCCTGGGGAAAGGGGCCCCAGAAACCGATTCGGTGGTTCCTAAATCCATGGGGACAAACACATCCCCCGCGGGATCATACAAAGGAGGGAAGTTCCCAAATATAAAAGGAAAGGTGGGACCTGACAAAAGGGAAGGGAAAAATAAAAGAAAAAACAGAAAAAAGGGGGCGGCAAGGAAATTGGAGGTACCGCAACCCCAAGGTAAAGAACCGCCAATCTCCCTCTCGCTCATGGAGGAGGAAGAGATTAGAATCAGGGCCAACCCCGAGGTGGGCTGGAATGTGGAGGAGGTCGTGTCCGAGGCCCTTAAAGTTATCAAAGGGCGGAAGTATCTCAAGGAGGGAGACCCGATGGTAGAGGTTAGGTACGCCGAAAACCTCGCCTCGGGATCGACCTTTATGGGAGAAAATCAGGGCCCTTTCAGAGGGCAAAAAGAAAGAGGAGCGGGAACTAAAGCCGCCATAATTAAAGGCGGAGGAGGACCCGTCCCAAAACCGTCGCGGGCAGCCGACAAGGAGCGACTCACATATGCGGCGGCACTGGAAAAGAAAAGGAAGCTGAGGAGCGGGAAGGAGACCGCATCCCCGGCACCCCCGACAGCCAAGGTAAAGGGAAAGGAGAAGGGGGAGAAGAAGAGACCACCACCACCTGGACCCCCTGATGGGGGTAAGAAGAGAGCTGGTGCCCCCAGGCCGATAAGGGTCCCCCGCACTGCGGCGGTTGTTTTTACGTGCCCGGAGGGACAGTACAGCGAAATGGTCCGCCGTGCGAGGGGTCAGATCGACCTGACTGAGCTCAACATCACGGAGCTCAGGAACAGGAGGGCCCTTACAGGGGCGATTATATATGAAGTGGGAGGTGAAGGAGCCAGCCAAAAGGCTATGGCTTTTGCCTCCAAACTTAGAAAGGCGTTGGAGGGGGCGGAGGGAGTTAGGGTATCCCTCCCTATCAAGACCGCGGAGCTCCTGTTTCGGGACCTGGACGATGCAGTCCAGGCCTCGGAGGTAAGGGACGCAATCGCGGAAGTCGGTGGATGTGCCCACGGGGACATCAAAGTGGGGGCGATAAGAAGAGCCCCCAACGGGATGGGCTCGGCGTGGGCCAAATGCCCTGCAGCTGCCGCCAATCTGGTGGCGAAAGCCGGCAGAATAAGGGTTGGGTGGGCCCACGCCAGGGGTTGAATTGCTGGAAGAGAGGCCCCTCCAATGCTTTAAATGCCTGGGTAGGGGACACGTACAGTCGAAATGCACGGCAACCGTGGAACGAAGATTCGGTTGCTTCCAATGCGGGGAGGAGGAACACCGAGCGGCGGACTGCAGGGCGGCGCCTAGATGTCCCATATGCGCGGATAGAGGGAAGCCGGCAAGACATAGGGCGGGGAGTGCGGCCTGCCCCATTGCGCAGGGTGGTCGCATAACTGGGCGAACTACCGGGGCCCTTAGGGGGGAAACACGCAGGCCCGTAGAGGAAAGCACTGGCCGGAAACCTTCCTCTATAAAGGGGAAAGGATCCTCTATAAGGGAAAAAGGACACGACGCGGCGAAGAGGACAGTGAATGCGGGAACTCCCACACCCCGCGGCGCGTCGACCCCTAGGTCGCAACCGAAGAGGAAGAGAGAGGGAGAATTGGAGAAAAAAGCCAAAGACCTCAACAATTCCTGCTCCTCACCCCCCAACAAGCAGCTGAAAGAGGGGGGGAGGAAATGGAGGGGAATGAGGAAACGGAGGATGTCCCCACCACCATAGAAAGGGAGAATACCCTGGAAGGAGTACCCGCCGGTCAGCGGGTGGTGGGCGGTCTGGGATGGTGGGCGAGACCGAGGCAAAGATGGGAAACAAAGGGGAGGACGAGGATACAAATCTCCTCTCCCTAGACTACCCCCTGAAGGAGAAGGTACAGGATGGGAAAGGGGTTCCGAAAGCTTCTCTTCATTAAAGGGATCGGAGGCAGGCCCGAGTCATAATTCAAATAATAAATAAATGGCGGCTCGGGTCTTGCAAGCAAATCTCAACCACGCCCGTCAGGCGCAAAACTTGTTTGTGCACACTCTGGCGGAGCGTGGTTGTGGTTTGGGCATTGCTGCGGAGCCGTACCGGATCCCCGAGCACCCTTCGTGGGTGGGGGACGAGATGGGCTCCGTAGCGATTACATGGAGGGCGGATGCTCCGGCCTCACTTCCTGCCAAACTGGTGGCCAAGGGCAAAGGGTAAGTGGCGGTCAGATGGGGACCCGTTTTGGTCGTCGGGGTCTACCTGCCGCCTAGTCTGGACCTCTCAGGATTTGCTGAGAGGTTGGACTCCCTTACCGCTATCATCAGCGGGATGGGAGTGGGGCGGGTGGTGGTCTCGGGGGACTTTAACGCAAAATCGATGACGTGGGGTTCCCCGAGGACGGACCGCCGAGGTGTCGCGGTCAAGGAGTGGGCCGCGACACTGGATTTAAGGCTGCTGAACGAGGGAGGAATAAGCACCTGTATACGGGAAAGGGGCGAGTCGGTGGTGGACCTTACCTGGGCCTCCCTAGCGACCCTCAACAGGGTGCTAGGGTGGAGGGTGGCCACGGAGATCGAGACTTTGTCTGATCATAGGTACATAGTCTACGGCCTCATGGTCACACCCGAGCAGGTGCTCCAGTCGACGGCTGAGAGAGACGACCTCTCCTAGGCGCTGGAGCACAAAGAAAATGAACGAGGACGCCTTTATGGCCTCGATCCTCTCGACCACGTGGTTGGGGAGAGGAGAACCGGGAGAGGCCAACAGGGACATAGAGCAGGAAGTCGAGTGGATCCGGGGCGCCATGTCTGATGCATGTGACGCGTCAATGCCCCGGATCAAGGCTGGTCCGCAAGGCCGTAGAGCGGCGTACTGGTGGACCGGGGAGATCGCGAAATTGCGGCGGTCATCGGTCCATCAAAGGAGGAAATACGCCCGGGCCAAGAAGAAGGATAGGTCGGTAGAGGAAGTTAGAGGCCTTTACCAGGCGTACAAAGTGGCCAGGGACGCCCTACGCCTGGAAATAAAAAAAGCGAAAGCTAGGGCGTGGGACGAGCTCCTCTCGCACTTGGAAGAGAACCCTTGGGGACGGCCATACCAAATGGTGCTCGGGAAGCTTTGCAATAGAGGGCCACCGGCTACGGAGACCCTTTCCCCGGAAGCCCTGGACCGGGTGGTCGGAGGGCTCTTTCCACAGTCTGAGGAGGAGGATACCCCCTCCCCCATCTTTGCGAAAGGAGGACCTGAATGGTCAGAGGAGCTGGCGTTCTCGGGAGAAGAAATGGAGAGGTGCAGGCGGAGACTCTGCGGCATCAAGGCCCCCGGACCCGATGGACTCCCTAGGAAGGCGTGGGCTGGAGCCTTTGAGGTGATGGGTGGGCATCTTGCACACCTACACACGAAGTGCCTCAGACTGGGAGTCTTCCCCGAGAGGTGGAAGAGGGCCAATTTGGTCCTCTTGCAAAAGGAAGGCAAGGATATGGAGACCCTCTCGTCGTTCAGGCCCATATGTTTGCTCGACGAGGCTGGCAAAATCCTGGAGAAGATAGTCGCCAATCGCCTCGTCGAGCACCTGGAAAGCATCGGGCCGAACTTGGATGACCGGCAGTACGGCTTCCGCGGTGGAAGATCAACCGTGGACGCAGTACTGAGGGTGCGCGCCTTTGCGGAAGCCGCGGTGCGGGAGGGCAGGGTGGCGATCGGCGTGTCTCTTGACATCTCGAACGCCTTTAACACCCTGCCCTGGAGATGTATCCAAAGAGCCATGGCCCGCTTCGGCGTGCCGGGATACCTCCGCCGGATCATCCAATCGTACCTCAGCGACCGCTCCCTACATTACACCAACAGGGACGCGGTAGAGGTTACGAGACGAGTGGGATGTGGAGTCCCACAGGGGTCGGTCCTCGGGCCACTCCTGTGGAACCTGGCCTTCGACGGGGTGGTAAGGACGGCCATCCCCCCCGGCTGCACGGTCGTCTGCTACGCGGACGATACGATCGTGTTAGCCGAGGGGGAAAACAGAAGGGAGGCCTCGGCCCTGGCCACGGTAGCGACGGCGTGTATTACGCGGGCTATCAAGGAGTTGGGCCTGAGGGTGGCGCCCCAGAAGACGGAGGCAATCATTTTCCGGCCAGGTGCTAGAAGTGTGCCGCCGAGCCTTCGGGTTATGGTGGAGGGGGTGGAGACGAAAGTGGGAAATACCCTTAAATATCTGGGGTTACTGCTGGACGGTGGGTGGCGCTTCGCCGCGCACTTTGCCCAGTTAGTTCCCCGCCTGGAGAAAGCAGCTGCCGCGCTGGGCCGTCTATTCCCGAACCTGGGAGGCCCTGACGGTCGAGTCAGGCGGCTGTATGGATGGACGGTTCACGCTATGATGCTGTACGGGACACCCGTATGGGCCGAGGATATCAGCGGCAACCGGAGGACCCTGGGCATTTTGCACGGGGTCCAAAGGAAAATGGCATTACGGGTGGTACGTGTTTACCGTACAGTGTCATTCGAAGCGGCGACTGCTTTGGCGGGGATTCCTCCCGTGGAGCTTCTCGCGAAGATGTACACCGATGTGTACCGACGCATGCGAGGGCTCCGGGAGGCGGGGCGGAACATCGTCCCCCGGGCGAAGATTGCGGAGAGGCGGCAGCACCATAGAAAGATGCTGGAACGGTGGAAGCAGCAGTTGCTCTCTCCGTCTGGCAGAGCTGCGGGGCGTAGGGTGGCTGAGGCCATAGGGCCTCACTTAGAGGCCTGAGTGGAAAAAAGGAAGGGGGGAATGACCTTCCGTATGACTCAGGTGTTCACGGGGCACGGCTGCTTCGGCGAATATCTGGACCGTATTGGGTAGGAGACTACGGGCAAGTGCCACCACTGCACCGACCCCCTGGACTCAGCGCAGCACACCCTGGAGGTGTGTCCTGCGTGGGTGGAAAGCCGGGCGGAATTGTCCACGGCCGTGGGAGAGGATCTCTCCCTCGTAGCCATAGTGAAGGCTATGGTAGAAGGGGAGGATAAATGGAGGGCGGTGGCCTCTTTCTGTGGAGTAGTCTTCAGCACAAAGAAAGAGGCGGAGCGAGAAAGAGAGAGAGAAGGACGAGAGAGACGCCGGGGGAGGGAAGATAAGACCCCTCCTCCCTCTCCCGGGAATTCGGGCGAGAACCCCCAACAGCAGACCCCCACCCTTGGAAGCCGACCCCCACTAGTAAGTGGGCGGTCGGACCAGGGGGCCGGAGCAGGCAGTGGGGTGGACAAGGAAGTAGGACGAAAATGACGATAAAGGGGGGGACACGATTATCCCCCCCCCCATTACGTCTCTGGTGTGGGAGAGACGCAGAGCCGGAAGTGGGGTAGGAAACGGACATTCCACCTCCGTCTACTGCAATCTGGGAAGGAGAAGACCCCGGTTGGTATCCCGGGGTCGTAATAGGGAAGGGACGTTCCTGCGAGTGCTCGTTGGACCCAGGTCCAAGCGTGTGTGTGTACAAGACGGGCAGGAGGAGGGAAAGTGCCGATGGCGAGGCCCTCCTTTCTGCATAAACCGTCTGGGAAGGATACCCAGGGGGGGTTTTAGTGGGTATTCCGGTGCTTCCTCTATAGCGCCGGCGAGTCCCACATACCCCGGCCAACCAATACCAGGCCGGGGATGCGTAAAGGCATTTCCCCCTCGTAACAAAAAAAAAAAAAAAAGGTTAGGTTAGGTTAGGTTAGGTTAGGTTAGGTTACCTCCCTACTCCTTCCCGATGATGCGGCACCTTGACATGGTGGGGAGGCTCTGTCCTGAAGCCCGGGAAACCGGAGTGGAGAGATAGCTAAAAGCGCATCTTTAGCCGGATTTCCTCTTGGACCCGGGCTCGGGCAGGATGCATAGCACCGGCATGCATACCTGGGTGTCGGACGCGTACGAATCGGTTCCTGCTACAGACGCGACGGTCGCGGCGGAAATGATGGTGAACGCCACATAGTACGCCGGGGGCGAAAGCCCTTAAGCCGGAGCGTGGCTGAGCGGGGGTTGAGGAGTAACAAAGACACTACGCGAGGGCCTTAGCGTGCCCGCCTGAAGAGTGTCCTCTCTTCCGGAGGAGTCCTTTTCAGAAGAGCCGATCGGATGGAGAGGCAACCGATGCTGATCGGGCTCCCCGGGTGCCGATCCTGAAGTGAGGCTTACGCGTCGCAAATCCCAACAAGACGGGAAGCGAGCGGTCGGGGCGCGGCTTCTTGGAGGGAGGCGGATCTACGGGTGCCGACGAGCCTCCTGGGACGGTCGCGCTTCCGGGCCATCTCGGTGTCGGGGGATCCTCCGGCTCTTCGGGGACGACGGGTTTGGCCGGCATCGCTTTGGTCGTTGTAGGGTAGTCGCCACCCTACGATGCAGGGTTCGGGTAGGACCTCGACCTGTTGGCTTGACAGCAGGGCGAGGTGTCAGGGGGTCGCTCATCTCTGATTCGGGTCTTGGTGGTGGGTGATGGAGGGATTTTCGGCTGGATCCGAGTCCCAAAGTCACCAAACACCGCAACAGGGGTCCTCTTTCCTCTGTATAGGAAACTCGAAAGACGGATCGGTTGACAGGACGCCCGATGTAGGTTGAAGGACCGCAGTCCCGATGCTATACACGGTACGCACAGGGGTCCGCCTTCCCCCTCATATAAAACACGGAGGCGACCGGGGCAGGGTGTTTATCAGTATGGATAACACCTTGCATATAGGATTAAGTTAGTACAACCCTACGATGAGGTTCCGGGTAGAACCTTGGCAGTTGTTTCTACGTGGAAACAATAGTACAAGGAACAGGGTTCGCTCTCCCCTGACGGTGACAGGACGCCCGATGTAGGTTGAAGGACCATGGTCCCGATGCTATACACGGTACGCACAGGGGTCCGCCTTCCCCCTCGTATAAAAACGCGGAGGCGGGGACACGGGTCAGGAAGCCCGATGTGGGTTGAAGGACACTACCGTCCCGATGCTACACACGGTTCGAGCTGGGGTGCGCTTACCCCCTGTACAAAACACGGAGACGTTCGGGGCAGGATGTTGATCGACAATGCGATAACATCCTGTGAAATGGCTGGTGCCTGACCGGGGGAAACCGGTTCGCGTTGATTGGGGCGTCGTTGCACCGAAGACCCCTCCGAGCCAAGTGCCGTTGGGGCTAGTACGTGTCTCGACTCCTTCCCTGGGAACTCGTCCAAGGGGAAGGGCTCTGCTGGATCGGGAACTGGAAGCGGGAACCTGTTAGTAGTGGAACCCAGGAGGGGTTCTGCGAAACCAGGGCCCTGCGGAAGCTTCTCGTCAAGGTGGGGACCCATGAAGCGCGGCCGGACCGCCAATACAGGAGTCCGCCTAGTGGTGATTTGTCTTGGCCACTATAATAACCGAAAGACGCACGCGAATGGCTACCCTTCGAGGGTGGACACCGGAGGCAAGAGTGTGAGCCAGGGGTGTCACCCGGGGGATGCCAAAGAGGTGTCTGGTCCGGGCGAGTTTAGGGCTAAAAGGGATGTCGCCCCGGTCTGGTCAAACGGCACGGCCCGCACGACCGTGTACGCGGCCGGACCACTATGGTATAATTAAATTATTCTATTATTTATTTTTTTTGAATTAATATGATAAAATTTTTATTTTTTTTTATATTTATAATTTTATTAATAAAAAATAAAAAAATTATATTTTTTTATAATTCATGTTTTATTTTTAGATTTTTATTTTTATTTAAATTTATATTTAAAGATGATATTTGAATTAGGGTGAGAATATTTATAGGGTTTGATTTTTATTCATTTTTTTTATTAGCTTTAAGATTTTGAATTTTAGCTTTAATAAAAATAGTTATTCAGTTGGAGGAGAGGAGTGGTAGGCTAATTAAAATAAATTATGAGAAAAAATTGTTAATATTTGAAATTATATTATTAATTTTAATTATTTATTTTTCTTCTATAAATTTAATATTATTTTATTTAATGTTTGTGAGTTAAGATTAATTCCTATGTTTATTGTCATTATTTATTGAGGGTTAAATTTTGAACGAACCTCTGCATCTTATTATTTATTAATATATACAATATTTATTTCTTTGCCTTTATTAATTTATTTATTTGAAATTTATAAGCATAATATAACATTTGATTTTAATTTATTGATAAAAAATATAATAATTAATATAGGATTTTGAGATTATTTAGTTTATTTTATAGCATTTTTTATTAAGCTACCAATTTTTATTTTTCATGTTTGGTTGCCTAAGGCCCATGTTGAAGCGCCTGTTTATGGGTCAATAATTTTAGCTGCTGTTTTATTGAAATTAGGGGGGTATGGTTTATTACGTTTTATTATAATATTTATTTTTCAAAGGAATAAGTATAGGTATGTAATTTTTAGAGTTGGGATTGTAGGAAGGTTGTTTATTGGTATTTTATGTTTAGTTGAAATTGATATAAAAAGTTTGGTGGCTTATTCTTCTGTTGTACATATAAATGTAATAATATGTTCAATATTAACAATAATAAAATTAGGATTTATTAGTGCTTATATTTTAATAATTTCTCATGGCCTATGTTCATCAGGTTTATTTTTTATAGTGAATTTATATTATGAGCGATCAGGGAGTCGGTTGATTTTTTTTAATAAAGGAATATTAAATATTTTTCCGTCTTTAAGAATTTGATGATTTTTATTATGTGCTGCTAACTTTTCTTTTCCTTTTTCTTTAAATTTTTTTAGAGAGATTTTTATAATTAGAGTTTTAATTAGATGAGAGATATCTGTTATTATTTATATAATAATGATTTGTTTTTTTAGGAGTGCTTATTCATTATATTTATATTCATATATTCAGCATGGATTTAATTATTTTGAAGAAAAATTTCCAACAATTTATTTATATAAAAGATCATATGATTATTTTGATTCATTTAATTCCTTTAATTTTAATAATTTTAAATTTAAGTTTAATACATTAATTTTTTTAAATAGAATTTAGTTTTGTTATATTAGTCAATATAGATAATATTAATTATTAATAAATAAGTAATGTTTATTATTTATTTATTTTATTATAATGTCATTATTTAAGTAGTTTAAAATAAAATATTAATTTGTGAAATTAGTGATATAAAAAAAATTTATCTTAGATTATTATAAATTTATTCATTTTTTATAATAATTATTTTTATGTTATTTT
This sequence comes from Anoplolepis gracilipes, assembly GCF_047496725.1. Classification (NCBI taxonomy): domain Eukaryota; kingdom Metazoa; phylum Arthropoda; class Insecta; order Hymenoptera; family Formicidae; genus Anoplolepis; species Anoplolepis gracilipes. The sequence continues at coordinate 15,059 of NW_027328677.1, forward strand.
TTTTTATAAGATTATATTTAAATTTAATAAATTTAAGATATATAATGGAATGATTATTTTTTAATTTTAATTCAATTAATGTCGAATTTTATATTTTATTTGATTAAGTCTCATTGTTCATTGGGGTAGTTATATTAATTTCTTCAATAATTATATTACATAGAATAATTTATATAGGCGATGACATATTTATTGATCGGTTTATTAAGTTAGTAATTATATTTGTTTTATCAATAATTTTAATGATTATTAGCCCTAATTTAATTAGAATTTTATTTGGGTGAGATGGGTTAGAATTAACTTCTTATTGTTTAGTGATTTATTATCAGAATTATTTATCATATAATTCTGGGATAGTGACAGTCTTATGCAATCGAGTGGGAGATATTGGGTTATTAATAAGAATTGGATTAATATTTACATTTTGAAGTTGGAATTTAAGTTTTATGGAAAATTATAAGTTAATTTTAAGAATAATTGTTTTAGCAGCAGCTACAAAAAGTGCTCAGATTCCTTTTTCTGTTTCATTACCAATAGCTATGGCCGCCCCGACCCCAGTATCAGCCTTGGTTCATTCATCAACTTTGGTTACTGCAGGGGTTTATCTAATAATTCGTTTTAATAAATATTTAATGAATAGGGGCATTGAGAAAATTTTATTATATATTTCAATTTTTACTATATTTATAGCTGGGTTGATGGCAAATTTTGAAAATGATTTAAAAAAAATTATTGCTTTTTCTACTTTAAGTCAATTAGGGTTAATGATAATAATTTTAAGTTTAAGATTTAATTTTTTAGCCTTTTTTCATCTATTGACTCATGCAATTTTTAAGTCATTATTATTTATGTGTGCAGGAGTTATAATTCATTTAATGAATAATAATCAGGATATTCGATTATGTGGTAATTTAAATGAGTTTATTCCATTTACTATAATAAGATTTTATATTTCTAGATTAGCATTAATAGGAATTCCTTTTTTAGCCGGATTTTATTCTAAAGATTTAATTATAGAAATTATCTATTTAAATAATATTAATATTTTTTTATTAATAATAATTACTTTATCAATTTCTCTTACTGTGTCATATTCTTTACGATTGATTTATTATATTTATTTTGGCTCATTTAAAAATTCAAGATTTTATTATTATAAAGAAGATAAATTAATGAATTTATCGATGTTTGTTTTATTAATCTTAAGGTTAATTAGAGGATCTATATTAATGTGAATATTTTTTTTGATAATTACTTTTTATATATGAATGTAAATGTAAAAATAACTACAATGTTATTATTATTTGTGGGAGTATTATTAAGGTTGATTATGTCTATAAAAAATTTAATTAATTATATTAATATTTAATTATATTAATATTTAGTTATTTTTTTAGATCTATATGATTTATAAATTATATATATATATGAATTTATAGTCCTATTATAATTTGTAGATTAAACACCTATAGGATAGATAAGATATGGATTGAATTTATGGGAAAGAAAATTATTTATAGGATAATAAATAGATTAGTAATTAAGATAAAATTATTTAAAATTTATATATTTATTTTTATTTCAGTATTAATTTTATTAATTATTTTTTTTATTAGTTAATTAATTTTTAAAGTAATTTATATTTAAATAGCTTAAATTTCGTAAAGCATAATATTGAAGATATTAAGATAATAAGATTTTATTTTTAAATAATTTATTTATAAATAAAGAAAAATTTATTATTTTTATAATGAAAATATAAGGTTTTTATTAATTAAACTATATAAATGAATAAAAAAGAAAAATTAACTAGAATTTTTTTATAGATTCAATATAATTATTAACAATAATTTACCTCTTTTTTGGTTTTAGTTAATAATTTTTAATTAGATATTTATTAAATTTATGAAATAAAATGAAACCTTTCATTGAATGTTGAGTTAGAAGCTCAAAAATATTATTATTTCAAAAAATAAATTTTATTCGATGTGGTTCTTTTAGATTAATTGAAATTAATTAAATTTTTAGGTCGAAATTAAATGTAAATATTTACTTTAAAAGAAAATTAAGATTTAAATATTAAGATATTTAATTTTTAATTGCAATTTAAATGTTATTTATGTTTAACTAAAATCCTGAATAAAATTTATCAAGAATAAAAAATAAATTTATAAATGTAAAAAAATTATAAATTTTAATTAGTTTTTCAGTCAATTGATTTTTCTAAATATTCAATGATTAGGCCAGAAATTAGAATGAAAATGAACAATAATGAGGAAAAAATAATAATTTTATTTATAAAATATATGTAAATTAATGGGATTAAGAGAGTAATTTCAATGTCAAAAATTAAAAAGATTAAACTAATTAAAAAAAATTGAATTCTAAATGGGAGACGAGAATTAGATAGAGGATCAAATCCACATTCAAATGGTGAGATTTTTTCTCGATTTGCTAATGATTTAGATGAGATAAGTAAATTAATTAATAAAATTAGAGTTGATAGAATAATAAAAAATGTAATTATATAAATAAAAGTTAAAATTATTTATATTAAAATTTTATTAATTTTTTTAATTGGAAATTAAATGTAATATGAATATACTATATAAATTTATAAAATAATAAATTAATTTAAATTAAGTAATATTTTAGTATCTTCATCAATAAATAGAAATATATAAAAATAATCAAACAACATCTACAAAATGTCAGTATCAGGCTGCTGCCTCAAAACCAAAATGGTGAGATTTTCTGAAATGAAGAAAATTTATGCGAAGCAAACAAATTGAAAGAAATAGCGTCCCAATAATTACATGAATTCCGTGAAAGCCTGTAGCTAGAAAAAAGGTTGACCCATAAATAGAGTCAGCAATTGAAAAAGGTGACTCGAAATATTCAATTATTTGAAGGGAGGTAAAATAAATCCCAAGTATAATTGTTAATAAGAGGCTTTGATATCTTTCATTAAAGTTTTTATTTAAGATAGAATGATGCGTTCAAGTTACTGTTATCCCAGAGGATAAAAGAATAATAGTATTTATTAGAGGGATATCAAATGGATTGAATGGTTTAATGCCTAAGGGGGGTCATAATTGACCAATTTCTATGGAAGGGGCTAAAGCAGAATGAAAATAAGCTCAGAAAAAGGAAATAAAAAAGAAAATTTCTGAAATAATAAATAAAATTATCCCTAAGCGAAGGCCAATATATACATTAATTGTATGAGATCCTTGAAATGTTGATTCTCGTGTTACATCTCGTCATCATTGATATATGCATAATAATGTGCAAGGAATAGAAATTATAATTAGATAATTTAATTTATGAAATCATATAATTATTGAAATTAAGTTATTAAATAATCTGAAAGAAATAATAATAGGCCAAGGTCTAATTGATACTAAATGAAATGAATGATTTTGATGTAATTTTGTCATAATGATAATACTATAAAATTTGATTATAATTATTTATTATTTATTTATTTGAAATAGTAAAAATTAATTAAATTTCTCTTCTATATAATGTAGAAAGAATGGAAAACACATAGGCCTGAATAATTGATACAGATAATTCAAGAATAAATAATAAAAGTTGAGAGGAGATTATAATTAAAAAAATTAAGAAATTATTAATAATTTGCCCAGAAAGATCCTAATAATGATAAAAGTAAATGTCCTGCAATTATATTTGCTGTCAGACGAATTGCCAACGTGAGAGGCCGGATAATCAGACTGATTGATTCAATAATGACTATAAATGGTATTAGAATGAAGGGAGTTCCTTGAGGGGTAAGATGAGAAAAGAAATCATTAGTGTAATTTAAAATTCTAAATAACATTATAGAAATTCACAGGGATAAAGATAAAGAAAGACAAAAACTTAAGTGACTAGAAGATGTAAAGATATAGGGGAATAAGCCTATGAAATTATTTACAATAATAAATAAAAATAAACTAATAAAAATAATTAAATTAGAATAGGAATAATTAATTAAAATTTTAAATTCTTTTATTAGAAAATTTAATAAAAAATTAAAAAATATATGTAAACGAGAGGGGATAAGTCAATATTGATATGAAAAAATAAGAAAAATAATTAAAGTTCTTAATCAATTTAGAGAAAAATTAATTCTAGTTGAGGGGTCAAAAATAGAAAATAAATTTATTATCATTTTCAAATTCATTTTTTAGGATTTGTTAAAATTATATTATTATAATAATTAATTTTTAAGTTGATAGGATAAAAATAAATAATGCTTAAAATCATAAAAAGTGAAAATATAGATAAAATTAACATTATTGCTCATATTATCGGTATTATGTGTGGTATAAAAGAATATTTTTGTGGGGGTGAAAATATTTTTAAATTGACAATTTAATGTTTTTTAATATTAAACTAATTCTTTACATTAAAAATAGGGTGTTAGATCTATTATAATTTGATTTAAAAAGTCAAAACTTACTTTCAGTCATTTAATGAATGTAAAAATTATATTTTATATTTATTAATTATTCAATTAAAATAAAAAAAATTAGTTAAAAGGTAAGAAGTCAGTCTTTGAAGTTAGGAAAGTTTGTTGATTCAATAACAATGAGTATAAATCTATGATTTATACCACAAATTTCAGAACATTGGCCAAAAAAAAGACCTGGTCGGTTTATAATTAACATTGATTGATTTAGTCGTCCGGGTGTAGAATCTATTTTAATTCCTAAAGATGGGACTGTTCAAGCGTGAATTACATCTATAGATGTAGATAAAACACGAATGGGATAATTATATAGAAGAATACAACGATTATTTACGTCTAATAGACGAAATTCATTGGGGTTTAATTCATTAGTAGGAATTATAAATGAATCAAATTCAATATTTAAAAAATCTGAAAGTTCATACCTTCAATATCATTGATGTCCCATAGATTTCAGGGTAATTTTATTATTAAATATCTCATCAGTTAAATATAAAATTTTAATTGATGGGATGGCAATAAAAATTAAAATAAATATTGGAAAAATAGTTCAAATTAATTCAATAGTGTGGCCTTGAAGTATAAATCGGTCAGTAAATTTATTATTAATTATTGAAATTATAATAAAAAGAATTAATAAAGTAATGAAAATTAAAATTATTATAGTAAAATCATGAAAAAAAATTATTATATCATATGTAGGTGAATTAGAATTTTGAAGGGAAATTATTCAAGTATTTATTTTTAATAAAAGAATTTATCTTTATATATAGAGTTTAAATCTATTGCACTAATCTGCCATATTAAAATTTTTTAAAGTTGATAATTTTTAATTAAATTGAAGGAATTTCATTATATCTGTGATTAACAGGTGGTAATTTTCTTAGTCATTCTAATGAAGGATTAAGATAGAATATATTTAAGACAAGACGTTTAGATGATAGGGATTCTCAAATTAAATATATTAAAAAAATTAATCTGATGATAGAAATTAATGAACCAATTGAAGAAATAATATTTCATGAGAGGTAGGTGTCTGGATAATCTGAGTATCGTCGAGGTATGCCTCTCACCCCTAAAAAATGTTGTGGGAAGAATGTTAAATTTACACCAACAAATATTGAGATAAATTGAATATTTAAAAAGTAATTATTTAAAGAATATCCTGTAATAAGAGGGAATCAATGAATAAATCTTGCAATAATGGCAAATACAGCTCCTATAGAAAGAACATAATGAAAGTAGGCAACAACATAATATGTATCATGAAGAATAATATCAATTGAGGAATTGGATAGTATAATTCCAGTTAATCCCCCCATTGTGAATAAAAAAATAAATCCTATAGCCCATCAAAGAGAGGAATTATAATTAATTTTTGTACCATGAAGTGTTGTAATTCAACTGAAGATTTTAATTCCTGTTGGAATTGCAATAATTATTGTTGCTGAAGTGAAATAGGCTCGGGTATCAACATCTAGCCCAATAGTAAATATATGATGAGCCCAAACAATAAAGCTTAAAAATCCAATTGCTATAAGAGCATAGATTATTCCTAAGGCACCAAAAGTTTCTTTTTTTCTTCTCTCATTTATGATAATATGGGAAATTAGCCCAAATCCTGGGAGAATAAGAATATAAACTTCGGGGTGACTAAAGAATCAAAATAAATGTTGATAAAGAATAGGATCACCCCCTCCTGACGGATCAAAAAATGATGTATTTAAATTTCGGTCTGTTAAAAGTATTGTGATTGCTCCGGCTAAAATTGGGAGGGATAAAAGTAAGAGAATTGCTGTAATGAGAATTGATCAAACTAGAAGGGGTATTTTATCAATTGCGAGATTTTTATGATGTATATTTAAGATTGTAGAAATAAAATTAATAGCCCCTAGAATAGAAGATATTCCGGCAATATGAAGAGAAAAAATTGTTAAATCTACTGAAGGACCATTGTGAAATGTATTAGAGGCTAAAGGGGGATAAATTGTTCATCCAGTCCCAGTTCCATCATTAATAAAATTACTTAATAAAAGTAGAGAGAGTGAGGGGGGTAGAAGTCAAAAACTTATATTATTTATTCGAGGGTAGGCTATATCAGGTGAACCAAGTATTAGAGGGACAAGAAAATTTCCAAATCCCCCAATTATAAATGGCATAACTATAAAGAAAATTATAATAAATGCGTGTCTAGTAACTATTGAATTATAAATTTGATCATTATTAATTAGTGCATTAGATGATCCTAATTTTAAACGAATAATTATTCTTATAGAAGATCCGATTATCCCAGCCCAAATTGCAAATAAAAAATATAGAATGCCAATATCTTTGTGATTAGTTGAATAAAGTCACTTATTCATAGTATATTTTTATTGATAATAAAATTATTTACTAAGTTTAAGTGAGATAATAATAGATATCATGTCTGATTTAAGTAATAAATTGTAAATTTATTTAAGAAAATTTTAATTTTCTGATATTACATTAAATGTGTTATAAAAATAAAAATTTTTTATATATTTTATAGTTTAACTAATAAGAATATTAAATTGCAAATTTAAAGAAATTTTTAATAAAAAATTAAAATATTAGAATTTTTAAAATTTAAAAATTTTTAAAAATTTTATTGTGTAAACTTTGAAGGTTTAAAGTTTATAAATTTAACTTAAAATCTTAATATTTAAAATTTATTGATTAAGTGGGGTGAAAATTATATATCTAATTTTAAAAAATTGTATACAAACTAAATTGAAATTATAATTAATGAAAAGATTAAGCTTAAAATGAAAAAAATAAATAATCTATATGAGTAAGAAAATTTATATATGTATATTGGTTTATTAAAAAGCTTAATTTTAATTGAATAAAAATATATTATTAGATTTATTAAATTAATATAAACATAAATTAAAATGAAAGAATTTAAAATCATTAAAATAAAAATAAAGTAAAAATTTGAATTTAATAAAAAAATATAGACTATAGTTCATTTAAAAATAAAAAACGTTAGTGGGGGAATTCTGGCTAAATTAAAAATTAATAACAAACAAATTAAATTAAAATTAATTGAAGGAAAGTTATTACTTAAAGAAAATCTAAATGAAATTTTAAAATATATAAAAATTATAATAATAATTAATGGGATAAGTGTATAGAATATTAAATATGAAAATCAGATTAGGGTTTTAAAATAAATTAAAATTAATATTCATCCGGTTAATTGAAAAAAACATTTGGTTAATTGAAGAAAATCTTAATAAAATTTTAAAATTTATTGAATTAATTATTTTAAAGGCGGAGATAAATGCAGATGTTAAAATTATAAAATATAGTAAAAAAATTGGAGGGTTAATAAGTGAAATTATGTATAAAGGAATAATTTTTTGAATTGTTAAAAAAATAAATAATGAATATCAATCTAAAAAAATAGCAACAGAAGGGATTCATGAATGAAATGGGGGGATCCCTAATTTAATTATAATAGAGATAAAAAAATTGATTATAATAAAATTTATTTGTATATATATAAAATTATTAATAATTAAAGTTAACATTATTATTAAGGAAGCTAAAGCTTGAATGAGATAATATAAAAAAATAATTTTTTTATTTTTTAATTTAATTGATAAAAAACAAATGAATAAAAAATTATTAATTTCCATAATAAATTAAATTATTAATAAATCGTATAAAAATAAAGAAATAAAAGAAAAATAAATTAAATAAGACAATAAAAAAAATTTTATGAATAAATTATGATGCATATAAATAAAATTAATTTTTTAGTTGTATTAAACTTTGAATAAATATTGAATATTAATATTATATTTTAATGTATTATAAAGCATAAAAATTTTTGAAATTTTTTGAGATAGTTTAAATCTATTAAATATAAAAAAATTAATTTAAATGAAAACATATATAAATTATGTATGATTTATTCTATCAAAATAATCCTTTTATCAGGCATATCATTAAATAAATTTTTAGTTATTAATAAAATTTAAATAGCAAAAATAATTAATTAAATAAGAGAAAGATAAAATTTCTATATTTAGGGTATGAACCTAAAAGCTTAGAGAATTAGCTTACTTACTTTAATTAAATAAATATAAATTAGTATAATATTTTTGAAAATTGACTATTAATCATTAGTTAAAATTAAATATGATAAGTAAATTTAATTTAAAAAAAGGTTATAAGTAAATTTAAATAAATAATTTAAATTAAATTTGTATTAGTAAAAATAATAAAAGAATTTATTAAAATTAAAGTAGTTATAAAGATTAATTAATAAATTAAATAATAAAATATTATAAATAAAATTATTATAAAAATTGATTTTTTAAAAATAATTAGTTATTATAGAATTAAAAAAGTATAATTAGTTAAAATAAAATTCAGAGGGAGAGAGTAATTTTATTTAAATTTAATAATTGACTATTTTAATTATATGTATTTATAAAAAAAAAATATATTATTAAAATTAAAATTAAAAAACTTATCTATAAATAAAATAATTAATAATAATTAAAAATCTTATTTATATAAATTTAAGGAGAGTATTTTATAGAAAGTAAAAAAAATTAAAAATTTAAGTTTTTATTTATATATACATTAATATTATTTAATAATTATTATTTAATGTTAATAAAATATTTTAATTATTTTTATAAATATATAATTAATTATATATATTTAAAATATTTAATTAACATTAATTATTTAATATTAATTAATTAAAACTTATTAATCATTATTTTAATTTAAAATATTAAAAACCTAAAATATAGAAAAAAAAAATTATTTATTAATAAAATATTTTAATATATTTAAATAATTATTAATAATTAATAATAATGATAATAATATAAAAAAGGGGGGGGGGAATATTATTTAATTTTTTTTTATGTATATTATAAATTAAATTTTATATTCATATTAAATTTAAATTTAAATTATTTTTATAATTTGTTTTTAATAATTAATAAATATAATTAAAAATTAATTTTTTTTTAAATTTATTTTATAATTTAAAGTATAAATAAAATTTTAAAAAATTATATAAAATTTAAATAATTTAATAATATATAAATTAGTATTTATAATAATTAATTAAATAAAAATTTATAATAGAAAATTATAATTTATTATTAATAAATAAAGTGCCAGCAATTGCGGTTTATACTTTAAATAAAAATAAATTTAAATAATTATATATAAATATAAAATATATAAATAAATAAATATATTTAACTAATTTATTTTTTTATGGTGAAATATGAATAGATATTAAAAGTTAAATAATTTTATTTAAATTAATAATAAAATTAAAAAAATTTATATAATAAATTAGGATTAGATACCCTATTATTTAAATGAAAATAAAATATAATTAAATATTAAATGTTAATCATTAAAAATAAAAAATTTGGCGGTATTTTATGATTTAGAGGAACTTGTTGATTAATTTGATAATCCACAATAGAATTACTTAATTTAATTTTTATATATTGTTGTTGAAAAATTATATTAAAAGATTAATAATTAAAAATTAATTATAATTATAATTCAAATCAAAATGTAGAATAGTTAAGATTTAAATGAGTTACATTTAATTTAATTAATTGAAATAAATTTTTAAAGTTTTATAAATATTGAATTTAATTATAAAGTTAAAAAAATATTTAAATTGAATTTTAATTAAAATATGTACAAATTGCCCGTCATTTTCATTAATAAAAATTTATGGAAAAAGTCGTAACAAAGTAAATATATTGGAAAATGTATTTAGAATAAAAAAAAATTTTAGTTTAAATAAAAATTTTTCATTTACATTGAAAAGATTAATTAAAAATTATTAAAATTTTATTATAATTAATAAATAAATTATTAATAATAAATAAATATAAGAAAAAATATTATAAATTATTAAATAAAATTATATTAAAAAAAAAAAAAAGTTTTAGTAAAAAATTTTAAAATAATTATTTTAATTTTAATGATAATGTAATGTAAATGAAAATAAAAAAATTTTTTAAAGTAATTTTAGTTGAATGTACCTTTTGTATCAGAGTTTATTAAAAAAAATTATTGATAAATAAATTTCTCGAAAGAAAAAGAGTTAAATAAATAAATAAAATTTAATATGAAAAAATTATTTTTAATATTTATTTAGAGAAGATATTTTAATCAATTTTTTTGATATTTAATTTTTTTTTATATAAATTTAATTTAGATATAAATTTAAATATGTAAATTTTTATTAAAGTTTAAAATAATTTTTATTTACAATAAATATATTGATTTATATTAAAAATTTATGGGATAATCTATAAATTAATTTTAAAATTTAAAAAATTTATTAATATTATTTATAAAAATTTTATAAAAATGGTTTTAAAATTTAAAATTTTTTGAAAAAATTTAATAATTTATTTATTTTAGCATAGTTTAATTATAATTTTAAAATTAAAATAAATTTAATAAATTAAAAAGATATTTTTATTAATTTAAATTAAAAATTAATAATGATAAAATTAGTATTATTTATAAAATTTATTTTTAAAAATTTGATAATAATTAATAATTTATATTTAATTAAAGAATTAGGCAAAATAAATTTATTTAATATATTTAAATAAAATTAAGTCCACCTGTTTAATAAAAACATGGTTTTTAGAAAATAATTAAAGATTTGTTCTGCTCAATGATGTGTATTAAATAGCCGCAGTAATTTGACTGTGCTAACGTAGCATAATCATTTGTCTTTTAATTGGAGGCTGGAATGAAGGAATGGATGAGATTAAGCTTTTTAAATTAAATAATAAAAATTTAAATTTTGAATAAAAATGTTCAAATAATATTATGGGACGATAAGACCCTATAGAATTTAATATAATTTTTATTAAAATACATTAGTTTTTAAATTTAGTATAAAATTATATTTAGTTGGGACGATTAAAAAATTTTTTAAACTTTTTTAATTTTATTTAATAGATAATCATATATTTATGAAAATATGAATAAGTTTTTAAAAAAATTATTGAAAAATTAATTACCTTAGGGATAACAGCGTAATATTTTTTTTAAGATCATATTATAAAAAATGATTAAGACCTCGATGTTGAATTAAAATAAAAATTAGATGGAAAAATTTAATTATTTAGTCTGTTCGACTATTAAAATTTTACATGATTTGAGTTTAGATCGGCGTAAGCCAGATCGGATTTTATCTATAATTAAAGTGTAAATAAATTTGTACGAAAGGATTTTTTATTTGAAATTTTTTTTAAATTAAAGAATAATATTAATTTTATAAAAATTGTAGATTACTTTGGCAGAATAGTGTAATAAATTTAGAATTTATAAATATATAAAAATAATTTATATAAGTAATAATTAAAAATATTTATTATTATTTAGTTATAAATTTATTAAATTTATTAATTTTATTATTAATTTTATTGTTAGGGATTGCTTTTTTAACTTTATTAGAGCGGAAATTTTTAGGATATGTACAAATACGTAAAGGTCCTAATAAGGTCGGGTTAGTTGGTATTTTGCAACCTTTCAGCGATGCTATTAAATTATTAAATAAAGAATTATTTTATGTTTATAAATCTAATTATCGATTATTTTATTTGACTCCTTTAATGAGATTTGTAACTATATTATCTATATGATTATTATATCCGTTTGCTACTAATTTTTATTATTTAAATTATTCTATTTTATTAATAATTATTTTTTTATCTATTGGCGGGTATTCCCCGAAATACCCGTGGGCTCAGAGAGGAAGGTTATGCCTTCGTACCCAGGGCCATCGACATCCGGTGGCAAACCTACCATCACGGCCATTCAGGATGGTACGGCAGCGAGGGAGGCGTTGGAAAGGAAATACCTCCAATTTCCAATGGCCAAAAAAACGAGCAAATGCCTTCACAACGCGAGGCATATATGCCACAGCTGCCGAGCGAGCGGGAAAAGGAGGAAACATACCGATACAGGTATAACTCCTGCTCCTAGTGACGAGGACTTGGCGTTCCCAGCGGGATCACGCGCCAGTAGCGTGGCGGGTGATCCTGACGAGTACGAAGCAGCATCGCACGCTGGGTCGTACTATGCTGGCTCGGAGGACGAGCAGTCGGACGTCAGCTCCGTCAAGAGAGGCAGAGAAAGGCCCATCATCACGGGTGAAGGGACAAGGGAGAAAAGGGAGGCAAGGGCCAGAGCGAGGAAAGAGGCCAGAGAGAGAGTGGATACGGATTGGGCCTTGGGTGCCTCAATGCCCGATGGACAGGCCTGGGAGAGATGCCGGGACAACCAGAGGGTGGCGAGGGAGATGTTCCTCCACTCTCCGACACCGGCTGTGGTGTCGGATACCATAGCAAACTGCGTGACCATTTTCAAGAGTCTGCAGGTCTCCAAGAACATCAAGGGCCCACTGGAAGGGGAGATGAAGAAGGCTGTGGCGTCCATCATGGCTGCCACAGCAGTCCTTCACGACAGAACTGTATCGTCCTCGCCGAGCAACGCTTAAGCGGAGGAACTTCGGCACCAATTGGAGCTCCTCAAAGCCGAGAAAGAAAAGGAGACGAGCGAGCTCAAAAAGCAGATGGCGGAACTCGCCGATCAGGTAAAAGTGCTGACGAACCAGCTCAGTACTCGCCTGATCGAAGAGGGAAGCATCACAAAAAGTGAAAAGGAGAAGGGGGGCAGGAACCTGAGAGGACGGAACCGCATTGAATCTGACAGGGATTCAGATTCCGACAGCGGGGAGTGGCATTCTCTCAGGCTGAGGACGCCCCAAAATGTCTCCCCAAAGAAGACCGCCTTGAGGAGGGGCGGACTATCTCCGGCATGCGTGTCCCCGGGCCTGGCTGGTGACCCCTGCATGAAGGTAGAACCGCAGGCCGCGAGCGTAACGGAGGCACAGGGGCCTCTCTTGAGTGGATCCCCTTGACCCCTCCCACCGGTAACTCGCCCTACAGTCCAGGGCGACTTTGCAATCCTGTACGAAGCCCTCAATCAGCACCTACAAATAGGCGTTGACTTGAGGGAGAGGATGCTGCGATTCTTCGAAGCAACGAACGGACAGGGGGAGGCGGTCCAATCTGCTCCCCTGAACGCACATACTTAGCCGCCAATGGGGAAGGAGGCCGAGGCTGAGATCCCCTCGCCAACTCAGCCCAAGACGCAAGGAATGGTTCCTAAAAGCAGCCAAAAGGAAAAAGCGGCCAAAAAGGGAAAGAAAAAAGGAGAAAGCCAGGTTTGTGCTCACACCAAGATCTCTCCCCCCCTTACCTGCCGGTACCCGCTGCCGATGAGAGAATACCTGGAAAGAAATCTCGCCAGGATGCGGAACCCTCTGGGGCCCCACCCTCTGGCGGAGGACCATTAGGTCCGGGGCCCTTCGACTAGAAGTTGACAGACCCCGGGACATATGACCCCTCTCCGACCACGGAAACTCCGTGGAGCGTGGTGGTCGGACGTAAGGGAAAGAAGAAAGTAGGACAGACTCCCCTCCCCTCCAGAACTGTACCCGTTGCTGCGGCCCAGTCACCGCCCAGTGAACAGGGTAAGCAGAAGCGGGGGCAGGTAACGGGGGGAGAGAAACCCGGTAAAAGAAAAGTTCCCAAAACCTCGGCGGTCATGATAAATTGCCCAGAAGGGAAATATGGCGAGAACATGGCCGCCATCAAAAAGGAGGTAAAACTTGACCAACTGGGAATCAAGGAAGGAAGCCTCAAGATAAGGAAAGGTCTCACCGGTGCCTTAATCCTTGAGATTTCCGGTGAGGACAAGGCACGCAAGGCGAGACAACTCGCCGAACGTGTTAGAGAGGTGACTGGGGACAACGAAGGGGTGCGAGTCACGTGCCCCCAAAAAATGGCCGACCTCCGCATTTGGGGGCTGGAAGACTCCATTACCCGGGCGGAGATTGTTGCCGCAATCTCCGGGGAGGGTAAGTGCGGGTTCTCGGACGTCAAAGTGGGAGCGTTCGTGAAGGCCCCCCGCACCGGCCTCAATACGGTGTTGGTGCAGTGTCCAATAGACGCGGCCAACAAATTGACACAGATGGGAAAGGTACCGATATCGTGGTACAAATTACCCATCAAGCTGTTGCCGCGGCTCCCCCTTCGATGCTTTAAGTGCATGGAGGAGGGGCATGTGCAGCAACAGTGCGGCAGCGACCAATCCTGTGCCAACATGTGTTTCCGCTGCGGCAAGGAAGGCCACAAGGCCAATTCCTGCTCCGAGCAGAAAGTGCACTGCGCACTCTGTGCTGACTTCGGGGCACCCGCGGGGCACAGGATGGGGGGCATGAATTGTCGCCCCCCGAAAAAACTCAACAGGAAGAAGGCCAAATCGATTCCTCCCTCCAAAAAACCCACCCCGTCGGTAGGAGGGGAGAAAGGGGGAATCGAAAACAAGAGCCCAATTCCGTCCCTGATGGAGGTCGTTGTGGGAGAAATTTCACAAGCGAACCAAACGGCTTCAGACGAGTCTGCGCCCGCGCCGATGGACACATCGGAGTGTCGCAAGCGGCGCGCGGACTCGGTCAAAGAAAGAAACGAGGAGGGTGCGGGGGGTAAAGAGCTCTGCTCCGACTCCCCCAAGCCCCAAAGGAAGCCCCGCTTAGACCCTAAGCGTGGTAACGTGCAAGGAGACACCCTTACCCCGGGCGAAATTGAGCCCGTGGGTAATGCGCCATCGAACGCGGATGGAGCCCCCCTTCCACGGCCACGTGGTGCGGGGTCTGAATCGACGGAGGACCTCTCTACCGACATTAATGAGGGCCTGTAAATTCATACAGGCAAACATTAACCACGCTCGGCGGGCGCAGGACTTACTCCTGCAGACTATCGCCGAGCGTGGTATAGGACTGGCGATCGTGTCGGAGCCGTACCGACCCCCATCAAACCATCCTAATTGGAGGGTGGACGGCTCTGGCACGGTCCCAATCATACGAGGATCGAACAGCCACAACCCCCCCTGTTCCTTACTCAAGTCAGGAAGGGGGTATGTGGCGGTGAAATGGGGATCCATCGCGGTGGTGGAGTGTTACGCACCGCCTAGTTGGGGCCTTTCCCAATGTGAGCTGTATCTGGGGGAGTTGGAGCACTGCATACGCAGCATACTCCCCCAGGAGGTGGTGGTGGCCGGTGACTTTAACGCCAGAGCGCAAGCCTGGGGAGACCGGCTCACCACCCCCAAGGGAGAGGTCCTACTGGACTGGATGGGGGCTCTCGGACTATGCCTACTAAACACCGGCAACGAGCCCACGTGCGACCGGCTGCTGCGGGGGGCGTCCATAGTGGATCTCACTAAGATAACCCCCTCCGCGGCACGCCTAAATTGGTCATGGGGGGTGATCGACCAAGAGACTCTATCGGACCACCGATATATAGAGTTTGGTTGCACCATCGTCCAGCCCGGGAGCCCGACCGGCGGTGCGCCACCGCCGCGATGGAACCTGAAAAAATTAGACCCGGATAGGTTGACGGCGGCCGTCCAGGCCATCCTCTGGCAATACCATCCGTCAGAGGAGGGAGTGGGGAGCCTGGTGGAGGATGTCGCGCGCCTGGTAGACTCGATCACCCAAGCGTGCGATTTCTCCATGCCCAAGAGCAGGCCCCATTCGCGCCGGGCTGCGTACTGGTGGACGGAGGAAATCGCGTCTCTTCGCCGCTCCTCCGTCGCGGCCAGGAGACTCCTCAAACGCGCCCAGCGCCGTGGTGACGAGGCCTGGAAAGCCGAGGCACTCAGCAACTACCGGTCCGCTCGAGTGGCGCTGAGTGTCGCCATTCGCTCCTCCAGGACGAGATCGTGGGACGAACTGATCGCGTCCCTTGACGCCGACCCGTGGGGGCGCCCATACAAAATAGTGACGAATAAACTACGTCACTGGGCGCCCCCCGTGACGGAAACCCTCCCCTCGGGATCCCTGGACCGAATAGTCGGGACTCTGTTCCCGACCAAACCCGATCCTCGAGGTCTCGATTGGGGCAGCGCAAACACCGGCGCTGCCGAGGCCTGGTCCAGGGATCTCGAAATCACCGAGGAGGAGTAGAGGGATGCCGTCCGGGATGTCAAGAACAACAAGGCCCCTGGCCCGGACGGCATCCCAGAGCGCGTTTAAAAGCTCGTCCTGGAAGAGCCAAACCTATCCGGGTGGCTGCGAGGCATCTTTAATAGATGTCTCGCGGAGGAGGAATTCCCCTTAACGTGGGGAAGGGCCAAGCTGGTTCTTCTCCACAAGGGCGGTAAGAAGGAGGGTGACCCGTCATCGTACCGGCCGATTTGCCTGCTGGACGAGGTCGGCAAAATATACGAGAGGATTCTCGTTCGCCGACTCGTCCAGCATCTGGCGCGCGATGAGGTCCCTTCCCTTCACGAGGAACAATACGGCTTCCGTGAGGGCAGGTCCACGGTGGACGCCGTACTGCGCGTCAGGGCCCTCACGGAGTCAGCGGTGGAACGCGGGAGGGTGGCGTTGGCCGTCGCTTTGGACGTGTCCAACGCCTTCAACACCCTCCCGTGGAAGACAATCGGGGACGCGCTTAACACCCACCGCGTCCCCGACTACCTCGTGAAAGGAATTCGAGCCTACTTCGGTCACCGTAGGCTCGAATACAGGGACCAAGAAAGCCAGGGTCACACCCGTCGCGTGTACTGCGAGGTCCCACAGGGCTCGGTGTTGGGCCCGCTGCTGTGGAACCTCAAATACCTCGGGGTCCTCCATACCGCCCTCCCCCTCGACTGCCGGGTCATCGGGTATGCCGACGATACCCTGCTGGTAGCCGAGGGGGACAACTGGGGGGAAGCCCTAAACAGGGCTAACGAAGGGGTGGCAGGCCTCGTGAGGGCCATAAGCCGGACTGGCCTGAGGGTGGCTTCCAGCAAGACCGAGGCGGTCTACTTCTACAACCGCCGGGCCGCTGGGGAGCATCCCCCCACCTCCCGACTAGATGTGGACGGTACTGTTGTCCCAGTGGGGTCCCAGATTAAATACCTGGGGCTCCACATCGACGGCCGATAGAGCTTCGCGGGTCACTTTGACCGCCTGGTCCCAAGAGCGGAGAAGGCGGCGGCAGCGATTAGCCGTTTGCTGCCGAATCTTGGTGGGCCGGACGGTCGGGTGCGCCGCGTCTACGCGCACACCGTCTTTAGCATACTAATGTATGCAGCACCGGTGTGGGCGGGCGAGGCGATGGCCACCAGACGCATACAGGACACGATGCGTCGCGTCCAGCGCAGGTTGGCCATTCGTCTCGTCCGAGGCTATAGGACGGTGTCGCACGCGGCGGCCACCATCCTGGCCGGACTACCTCCCCTGCATATGGTCGCGGATTCATACAGACGTTTGTATGACCGGAAATTTGCGGCACGCAGGGGAGGAGTAGCCAAGATCCCGGCCAGGATACTGGGCACCTGGAAGCTCCAGGAGAAAAAGTCCCTCGAGCAGCGATGGATCGCGTCGCTGCACGAGCGTCCCCCAACATCCGGAGAGAAAACTATGTCGGCCGTCCTGCCCTGTCTGGCGGAATGGCTGGACAGGGCGTGGGGCAACAGCACCTTTAGGATGACACAGGTGCTCTCCGCACATGGGTGTTTCGGAGAGTACCTGTACCGCATCGGACGGGAGGCAAGCGAGGCCTGCCACCATTGCGGCCACGAGAAGGACACCGCGCAACACACCCTCCAAGCATGCCCAGCCTGGAGGGACGAGCGCGACGTTCTAACCCGGGGACGACTTGACGCTGCCGAGCGTCATTGTCAAGATGCTCGGCAGCGAAGACAACTGGAGAGCCGTGGCCGCCTTTTGCGAGGCGGTCATGGCTCAGAAGGAAAGCGCCGAAAGGGAGGGTAGACCAGGACGGGCGAGGGGAAGGGCTCCTGGCAGGAGACCCCAACCTCCCCCACCACCTGGGCCCCTCTTGCGTTCGGTGACGGTCCGGCTGGTGCGACTTCCGCCGCACCCGCCGCCGTCATCGTCGCCATTGGCGACGGCGCACCCACCGACACTTACGGGAGCGCCGCCGAGATGACAGTGAGTGGGGGGAGGGAGCAGACTGGTTCTGCTCGCCCTTCCCCTTTTTACCTCCCCCTTTTTTTGCACTCCCTTTTAACTCCCAGATGAAATGAGGGTCGAGATCCCCAAAGTCTCGACTCCTTCCCCCCACCATCGGGGGGATGAGAAGACACGACGGGAGGAGGTAGTGGCCCTCCCGTCGCAGCGTCAAAGTTTGATTTGGAGAGGAGGGGAGTATAAGATATATTCTTTTCTCCCCTCCCTCCCAGAAAGAACTCCAATTAAGGAGTGCGGCGAGGGGAGGCTCCTGAAGTATTGCATCGCTAGTTCCAGGAGTCTCCCCTATAATCGCCAAAGAAGCCACTCGTGAGGTTTTTAGTGGGTATGCCCTTAAATAGGGAGAGTCCCACATACCCCCCGGATACCCACATTCGGGGGGGGGGGATGCGTAATGCATTTTCCTCACGTAAAAAAAAAAAAAAAAAAAAAGGTTCCTCCCCGATCTTCCCCGATGATGCGCTACTGTGACGTGGTGGGGAGGCTTTGTCCTGAAGCCCCGGGAAACCGGAGTGGAGGGATAGCTAAGAGCGCATCTTTAGCCGGATTTCCTCTTGGACTTCGGCTCGGGCAGGATGCATAGCACCGGCATGCATACCTGGGTGTTGGACGTTTACAAATCAGTCCCTGCTACAGACGCGACGGTCGCGGCGGAAATGATGGTGAACGCCACATAGTACGCCGGGGGCAAAAGCCCTTAAGCCGGAGCGTGGCTGGGCGGGGGTTGAGGAGTAACAAAGGCACTACGCGAGGACCTTAGCGCGCCCGCCTGAAGAGCGTCCTCCCTTCCGGAGGAGTCCTCTTCAGAAGAGCCGATCGGATGGAGAGACAACCGATGCTGATCGGGCTCCCCGGGTGCCGATCCTGAAGTGAGGCTTACGCGTCGCAAATCCCAACAAGACGGGAAGCGAGCGGTCGGGGCGCGGCTTCTTGGGGGGAGGCGGACCTACGGGTGCCGACGAGCCTCCCGGGACGGTCGCGCTTCCGGGCCATCTCCGTGTCGGGGGATCCGCCTGCTCCTCGGGGACTGCGGGTTTGGCCGGCATCGCTTTGGTCGTTGTAGGGTAGTCGCAACCCTACGATGTAGGGTTCGGGTTGGACCCGACCTGTTGGTTTGACAGCAGGGCGAGGCATCAGGGGGCCGCTCACCCCTGATTCGGGTTTTGATGGTGGGTGTTGGAGGAATTTTCGGCTGGATTCGAGTCCCAAAGTCACCAAACACCGCAACAGGGGTCCTCTTTCCTCTGTATAGGAATCTCGAAAGACGGATCGGTTAACAGGAAGCCCGATGTAAGTTGAAGGACCGCAGTCCCGATGCTATACACGGTACGCACAAGGGTCCGCCTTCCCCCTCGTATAAAAACGCGGAGGCGCCCGGTGCAGGGTGTCTATCAGCATGCGATGGCACTCTGCCTCTAGATATAAGGTAGTTCTTCACCTTACAATGTGGGTGCGGGCAGAACCTTAGCAGTTTGTTTCACGTGGAAACAATCCTTGAATTAGCGATGCAATACTTCAGGAGCTTCCCCTCGCCACACTCCTTAACAGGAGTTCTTCCTGGGAGGGAGGGGAGAAAGGAACATATCCTATACTCCCCTCCTCTCCAAATCGAACTTTTACTCTGCGGCGGGAGGGCCACTACCTCTTCCCGTCGTGTCTTTTCTTCCTCCCGATGGGGGGTGGTGGGGGAGAGTCAAGATTTAGAATCTCGACCCTCCTCTCATCTGGGGGAGGGTTAAATAGAGAGGGCAAAAAAGAGGGAAAAGTAAGGGGGGGAAGGTCGAGCAGAACCAGTCTGCTCCCTCTCCCCACTTACTGTCATCTTGGCGGCGCTCCCATGGGTGTCGATGGGTGCGCCGTCGCCGGTGGCGACGATGACGGCGGCGGGTGCGGCGGAAGTCGCACCAGCCGGACCGTCACCGGACGCAAGAGGGGCCCGGGTGGTGGGAGAGGTTGGGGTCTCCTGTCAGGAGCCCTTCTCTTCACCCGTCCCGGTCTACGCTCCCTCTCGGCGCTTTCTTTCTGGGCCATGACCGCCTCGCAAAAGGCGGCCACGCCTCTCCAGTTGTCCTCGCTGCCGAGCATCTTGACGACGACGCTCGGCAGCGCCAAGTCGTCCCCGATAGTCCGGGTTAGGACATCGCACTCGTCCCTCCAGGCTGGGCACGCCTGAAGGGTGTGTTGCGCGGTGTCCTTCTCGTGACCGCAGTGGTGGCAGGCCTCGCTTGCCTCCCGTCCGATGCGGTACAGGTACTCTCTGAAACACCCATGTCCGGAGAGCAACTGTGTCATCCTAAACGTACTGTTGCCCCACGCCCTGTCCAGCCACTCCTCCAGACAGGGCAGGACGGCCGATATCCGTTTTCCCCCTCGGCTAACACGATCGTTTCGTCCGCGTAGCAGACGACCGTGCAACCGGGGGGGATGGCCGTCCTTACTACCCCGTCGAAGGCCAGGTTCCACAGGAGTGGCCCGAGGACCGACCTCTGTGGGACTCCACATCCCACTCGTCTCGTAACCTCTACCGCGTCCCTGTTGGTGTAATGCAGGGAGCGGTCGCTGAGGTACGATTGGATGATCCGGCGGAGGTATCCCGGCACGCCGAAGCGGGACATGGCTCTTTGGATACATCTCCAGGGCAGGGTGTTAAAGGCGTTCAAGATGTCAAGAGACACGCTGATCGCCACTCTGCCCTCCCGCACCGCGGCCTCCGCAAAGGCGCGCATCCTCAGTACTGCGTCCACGGTTGATCTTCCACCGCGGAAGCCGTACTGCCGGTCATCCAAGTTCGGCCCGATGCTTTTCAGGTGCTCGACGAGGCGATTGGCGACTATTCTCTCCAGAATTTTGCCAGCCTCGTCGAGCAAACATATGGGCCTGAACGACGAAGGGGTCTCCATATCCTTGCCTTCCTTGTGCAAGAGGACCAAATTGGCCCTCTTCCACCTCTCGGGGAAGACTCCCAGTCTGAGGCACTTCGTGTATAAATGTGCAAGATGCCCACCCATTACCTCAAAGGCTCCAGCCCACGTCTTCCTAGGGAGTCCATCGGGTCCGGGGGCCTTGGTGCCGCGGAGTCTCCGCCTGCACCTCTCCATTTCTTCCCCCGAGACCGCCAGCTCCTCTGACCATTCGGGTCCTCCCCCCGCAAAGATGGGGGAGGGGGTATCCTCCTCCTCAGACTGGGGAAAGAGCCCTCCGACCACCCGGTCCAGGGCTTCCGGGGAAAGGGTCTCCGTAGCCGGTGGCCCTCTATTGCGAAGCTTCCCGAGCACCATTTGGTATGGCCGTCCCCAAGGGTTCTCTTCCAAGTGCGAGAGAAGCTCGTCCCACGCCCTAGCTTTCGCTTTTTTTATTTCCAGGCGTAGGGCGTCCCTGGCCACTCTGTACGCCTGGTAGAGGCCTCTAACTTTCTCTACCGGCCTATCCTTCTTCTTGGCCCGGGCGTATTTCCTCCTTTGATGGACCGATGACCGCCGCAATTCCGCGATCTCCCCGGTCCACCAGTACGCCGCTCTACGGCCTTGCGGACCAGCCTTGATCTGGGGCATTGACGCGTCACATGCATCAGACATGGCGCCCCGGATCCACTCGACTTCCTGCTCTATGTCCCTGTCGGCCTCTCCCGATTCTCCTCTCCCCAGCCACGTGGCCGAAAGGATCGAGGCCATAAAGGCGTCTTCGTTCATTTTCTTTTTGCTCCAGCGCCTAGGAGAGGTCGTCTCTTTCAGCCGTCGACGCTGGAGCACCTGCTCGGGTGTGACCACGAGGCCGTAGACTATGTACCTATGATCTGACAAGGTCTCGACCTCCGTGGCCACCCTCCACCCTAGCACCTTGTTGAGGGTCGCTGGGGAGGCCCAGGTAAGGTCCACCACCGACTCTCCCCTTTCCCGTACGCAGGTGCTTATCCCTCCCTCGTTCATCAGCCTTAAATCCAGTGTCGCGGCCCACTCCTCGACCGCGACACCTCGGCGGTCCGTCCTCGGGGAACCCCACGTCATCGATTTTGCGTTAAAGTCCCCCGAGACTACCACCCGCCCCACTCCAATCCCGCTGATGATAGCGAAAAGGGAGTCCAACCTCTCAGCAAATCCTGAGAGGTCCAGACTAGGCGGCAGGTAGACCCCGATGACCAAAACGGGTCCCCACCTGATCGCCACCCACCCTTTGCCCTTGCCCACCAGTGTGGCGGGAAGTGAGGCCGGAGCATCCGCCCTCCATGTAATTGCTACGGAGCCCAACTCGTCCCCCACCCACGAAGGGTGTTCGGGGATCCGGTACGGCTCCGCAGCAATGCCCAAACCACAACCACGCTCCGCCAGAGTGTGCACAAACAAGTCTTGCGCCTGACGGGCGTGGTTGAGATTTGCCTGCAGGACCCGAGCCGCCATTTATTTATTATTTAAATTTTGACTCGGGCCTGCCTCCGATCCCTTTAAAGAAGAGGGGCTTTCAGGACCCCTTTCTCATCCTGTACCCTCTCCTTCAGGGGGGTAATCTGAGGTGAGGAGATTTGTATCCTCGTCCTCCACTGTGTTTCCCTTCTTCACCTCGGTCTCGCCCACCATACCAGCTGTCGCTGTTCCGGCGGGTACTCCTTCCAGAGTATTCTCCCCTTCTATGATGGTGGGGACATCCTCCGTTTCCTCATTTCTCTCCATTTCCTCTCTCCCCTCCTTCAGCTGCTTGTTGGGGGGGGTGAGGAGCAGGAATTGTTGAGGTCTTTAGCTTTTTTCTCCACTTCCCCATCTCTCTTTCTCTTCGGTTGCGACCTAGGTGTGACGCGCCGCGGGGTGTGGGAGTTCCCCCATCCACTGCCCTCTTCGCCGCGTCGGGTCCTTTTTCCCTGTAGAGGATCCTTTTCCCCCTATAGAGGAGGGTTTCCGGCCAGTGCTCTCCTCTACAGGCCTGCGTGTTTCCCCATTAAGGGCCCCGGTAGTTCGCACAGTCATTCGACCACCCTGCGCAATGGGGCAAGCCGCACTCCCCGCCCTATGTTTTGCCGGCTTCCCTTTATCCGCGCATATGGGACATCTGGGCGCCGCCCTACAGTCCGCCGCTCGGTGTCCCTCCTACCCGCACTGGAAGCAACCGAATCTCCGTTCCACGGTTGCCGTGCATTTCGACTTTACGTGTCCCATACCCAGGCATTTAAAGCACTGGAGGGGCCTCTCCTCCAGCAATTCAACCCTGGCGTGGGCCCACCCAACCCTTATTCTGCCGGCTTTCGCCACCAGATTGGCGGCAGCTGCAGGGCATTTGGCCCACGCCGAGCCCATCCCGTTGGGGGCTCTTCGTATCGTCCCCACTTTGATGTTCCCGTGGGCACATCCACCGACTTCCGCGATTGCGTCCCTTACCTCCGAGGCCTGCACTGCATCGTCCAGGTCCCGAAACAGGAGCTCCGCAGTCTTGGTAGGGAGGGATACCCTAACTTCCTCCGCCCCCTTCAACGCCTTCCTAAGTTTGGAGGCAAAAGCCATAGCCTTTTGGCTGGCTCCCTCATCTCCCACTTCATATATAATCGCCCCAGTCAGGGCCCTCCTGTTCCTGAGCTCCGTGATGTTGAGCTCAGTCAGGTCGATCTGTCCCCTCGCACGGCGGACCATTTCGCTGTATTGCCCCTCCGGGCATGTAAGGACAACCGCCGCGGTGCGAGGGACCCTTATCGGCCTGAAGGCACCAGCTCTCTTCTTACCCCCATCAGGGGGTCCAGGTGGTGGTGGTCTCTTCTTCTCCCCCTTCTCCTTTCCCTTCATCTTGGTTGTCGGGAATGCGGTCTCCTTCCCGCTCCTCAGCTTCCCTTTCTTTTCCAGTGCCGCCGCATATGTGAGCCGCTCCTTGTCGGCTGCCCGCGACGGTCCTGGGACTGGTCCTCCTCCGCCTTTAATTATGGCGGCTTTAGTTCCCGCTCCTCTTTCTTTTTGTCCTCTGAAAGGACCCTGATCTTTTCCCACAAAGGTCGATCCCGAGGCGAGGTGTTCAGCGTACCTAACCTCTATTATCGGGTCTCCCTCCTTGAGATACTTCCGCCCTTTGATAACTTAAGGGCCTCGGACACGACCTTTTCCACATTCCATCCCACCTCGGGGTTGGCCCTAATTCTTATCTCCCCCTCCTCCGTGAGCGAGAGGGAGATTGGCGGTTTTTTACCTTGGGGTTGCGGTACCTCCAATTTCCTCGCCGCCCCCTTTTTCCTGTTCTTTCTTTGGTTTTTCCCTTCCCTTTTGTCAGGTCCCACCTCTCCTTTTATATTTGGAAACTTCCCCCCTTTGTATGATCCCGCGGAAGATGTGTTTGATCCCATGAGTTTGGGAACCACCGAATCGATTTCTGGGGTTCCTTTCTCCAGGAGCGGTTCGGTCTCCATCTCTTCGCTGGAGCCTTCTTCCGCGTAATTAACTACCCTCGTACCCTCTCTGCTCCTCGTACGAGGGGCAGGGGTAGGGGTAGCTGAAGCCACCTCCAGGGGAGGTTCTTTCCTTCTGATGGGCGTACCTTCTTCTACTCTTTTCCTTAGGAGTGCATTCTTCTCTTTAAGCGCGGTCTCTCTCCGCGTCAGCTCCTCCATCTGGCGCTGAAGAGAACCGCTCGTTCCCTTCAGTTTTTCGACGTCCCGTCTCAGCTTTGTGTTTTCCTCAATGAGGGCCCCAAACTGAGCCTTGGTCTCCTCCAATTGCCTCCTTACTTCGTCAGAGGACATGCTTCCCTTACTGGCTAGGGTAACTGCCCCGGCAGAGGTCACTAGCACGGCTTCCTTAAGAAGCCTGACAAAGTCTCCTTTGAGGTTTTTGGAGACCTTTACTACCTTCTCCACAGCCTATGTTGCAGTGAGTATCTCTGCGCAGACATCAGCTGCGAAAGAATTTTTAAGTTCCTCCTCGATCTCCTTTTGAGATTTCAGTTTTCCTCAGGTTTTGTTTCTTTCCCCTGGCAGAGCAGACCTGTCATAGACCCATTGGAATAGAGCCAGTTCCTCCTGAGCTTGTTTGATCCGGTCCATAGTCTTCTTGACCTCGTACTCGCCCGTAGTTATCGGGCGACCTTGTTTCCTCTTTTCAAAGAGGAAGGACCCGGTATCACTCTGTGAGTTCGTCGAGCCGGCCGATCCCGAACCGTCAACGTCAGAATCATCCTCCACCTCGATAACCTCATCAGTTCCTTTTTTCTTGCTCTTCTTTTTGAGCGGTCTCGCCCTCATCTTTTTCAAGACCGGGTCTAAGTTCGCTTTTTCCAAATCAGTCAGCGACCTAGTTTCCCTGACCACAGGGACACCAACGGTCGCCCCGACCGAGGCTCTCCTTCCTCTTTCTCCCGTGAGACTCGTAGTGTCTCTCGTTACGCCCACCTCCGTGTTTGTTTTTATTGGCTCCATTTCTTGTTAGTTCCCGCTCCCCGCTGCGGCTCCGTCACCCAGGGTATACCCTCACCTGCCGCAGAGTGTCCCGAAACGTGACCGGCAACACTCCACGACAGGGCCCCAAGTTTCCCCGGGGGGGGTGACATACGACACGAGCCGGGGGATATACATCCCCGGCACTGGTCCTCGGCCCCTTACTCACCCATGGAGGTTTTGACGCCTCCATGGGCTTTCGGGGGTTTTCGGTCTCCGACCTCCGGGATACCGCAGCGAGTGGTGCCACCCGGGAGGCCCCATGGACGGTTGGGACTGGGTCGCCGCTCCCCGGCCCAGTCTTACCCGCCATGGCGACCAGCTTGCACGCGCCCTTGACGGAAGTTATCTCCCGTCAGAAAGCCCCGACGGTGCACCGCTTCGGAAGGGAAACGGTCGAGATGCACCGTCGGGCTCCGTCCCGCCGTCGAACCCTGCCTCGGAATACGTCCGAACGGTTCCGACGGCTGGGCCGACCCGGCGCCGTTGGGCTATGCCCGTGCGGCCCGCGCCGGCCCTCCTCCGCCTCCCCGACCCCGTCCTCGGAAAACGTCCGAGCGGCTCGGAAGAGGCTCGGCCCGATGGGTCCGGGAGTTCCGGAGATCCATCGGCCCGTCCGCTCCCCTCGCGGCGCGCACTCAGGGGCAGAACCCACTGAGCCGTCTGCACGCGAGATGGAGCCCCACGACTGTGGGACGCCAGCCCATGCCAGCACCCACATCCCCCCGAGGGACGCCGCACGGCGGGAACACCCACACGCGCGGAAACCCTCATGTGCCAGGAGCACCCAGCGGTGTGTCACGGGCGGGGAGCAGTCCTCCCCCAACGGTGCCGTACCACCGGGCGATTGCACTCAGGGCCGCCTACCCCTACCAGCGATTGGGTCCGCGCTTTAGACCACCCTCAAAGGGGTAGGCGCAGTCCCTAAGGGCGTCGCTGGGCTCCCCTTGTATCCTTACTAAGAGTACGGTGCGCTCTTAGTTCCCCTTCCACCCCGAAGGTTCACCCAACTTGGCCGGAGCCGTGTGGGTGTTCCATGGAGTTTCAGGGTTAAGCCTCCTCACCACGACAAGGTGGCGCACGACGAGGAGGAACCTAACCTTTGTTTTTTTTTTTTTTTTTTACGTGAGGAAAATGCATTACGCATCCCCCCGGAATGTGGATATCCGGGGGGTATGTGGGACTCTCCCTATTTAAGGGCATACCCACTAAAAACCTCACGAGTGGCATCTTCGACGATTGTAGGGGAGACTCCTGGAACTAGCGATGCAATACTTCAGGAGCCTCTCCTCGCCACACTCCTTAACTGGAGTTCTTCCTGGGAAGGAGGGAAGAAAGGAACATATCCTATACTCCCCTTCTCTCCAAATCGAACTTTTACTCTGCGGCGGGAGGGCCACTACCTCCTCCCGTCATGTCTTCTCTTCCTTCCGATGGGGGGTGGAGGGGGAGAGTCGAGATTTAGAATCTCGACCCTCCTCTCATCTGGGGAGGGGGTTAAATAGGGATGGCAAAAAAGAGGTGGAAGTAAGGGGGGAAGGTCGAGCAGAACCAATCTGCTCCCTCCCCCCCACTTACTGTCATCTTGGCGGCGCTCCCATGGGTGTCGATGGGTGCGCCGTCGCCGGTGGTGACGATGACGGCGGCGGGTGCGGCGGAAGTCGCACCAGCCAAACCGTCACCGGACGCAAGAGGGGCCCGGGTGATGGGGGAGGTTGGGGTCTCCTGCCAGGAGCCCTTCCCCTCGCCCGTCCCGGTCTACGCTCCCTCTCGGCGCTTACTTTCTGGGCCATGACCGCCTCGCAAAAGGCGGCCACGGCTCTCCAGTTGTCCTCGCTGCCGAGCATCTTGACGACGACGCTCGGCAGCGCCAAGTCGTCCCCGATAGTCCGGGTTAGAACATCACGCTTGTCTCTCCAGGCTGGGCATGCCTGAAGGGTGTGTTGCGCGGTGTCCTTCTCGTGACCGCAGTGGTGGCAGGCCTCGCTTGCCTCCCGTCCGATGCGGTACAGGTACTCTCCGAAACACCCATGTCCGGAGAGCACCTGTGTCATCCTAAACGTACTGTTGCCCCACGCTTTGTCCAGCCACTCCTCCAGACAGGGCAGGACGGCCGATATAGTCCTCTCCCCGGATGTTGGGGGGCGCTCGTGCAGCGACGCGATCCATCGCTGCTCGAGGGACTTTTCTCCTGGAGCTTCCACGTGCCCAGTATCCTGGCCTGGATCTTGGCGACTCCTCCCCTGCGTGCCGCGGATTTCCGGTCATACAGACGTCTGTATGAATCCGCGACCATATGCAGGGGGGGGAGTCCGGCCAGGATGGTGGCCGCCGCGTGCGACACCGTCCTGTAGCCTCGAACGAGACGAATGGCCAACCTGCGCTGGACGCGACGCATCGCGTCCTGTATGCGTCTGGTGGCCATCGCCTCGCCCGCCCACACCGGTGCTGCATACATTAGTATGCTAAGGACGGTGTGCGCGTAGACGCGGCGCACCCGACCGTCCGGCCCACCAAGATTCGGCAGCAAGCGGCTAATCGCTGCCACCGCCTTCTCCGCTCTTGGGACCAGGCGGTCAAAGTGACCCGCGAAGCTCCATCGGCCGTCGATGTGGAGCCCCAGGTATTTAATCTGGGACCCCACTGAAACAACAGTACCGTCCACATTTAATCGGGAGGTGGGGGGAGGCTCCCCAGCGGCCCGGCGGTCGTAGAAATAAACCGCCTCGGTCTTGCTGGGGGCCACCCTCAGGCCAGTCCGGCTAATGGCCCTCACAAGGCCTGCCACCCCTTCGTTAGCCCTTTTTAGGGCTTCCCCCCAGTTGTCCCCCTCGGCTACCAGCAGGGTATCGTCGGCATACCCGATGACCCGGCAGTTGAGGGGGAGGGCGGTATGAAGGACCCCGTCGTACCCGAGGTTCCACAACAACGGGCCCAACACGGAGCCCTGTGGGACCCCGCAGTATACACGACGGGTGTGACCCCGGCCTTCTTGGTTTCTGTATTCGAGCCTACGGTGACCGAAGTAGGCTCGAATTCCCTTCACGAGGTAGTCGGGGACGCGGTGGGTGTTGAGCGCGTCCCCGATTGCCTTCCACGGGAGGGTGTTAAAGGCGTTGGACACGTCCAAAGCGACGGCCAACGTCACCCTCCCGCGTTCCACAGCTGACTCCGTGAGGGCCCTGACGCGCAGTACGGCGTCCACCGTGGACCTGCCCTCACGGAAGCCGTATTGTTCCTCGTGAAGGGAAGGGACCTCATCGCGCGCCAGATGCTGGACGAGTCGGCGAACGAGAATCCTCTCGTATATTTTACCGACCTCGTCCAGCAGGCAAATCGGCCGGTACGATGACGGGTCACCCTCCTTCTTACCGCCCTTGTAGAGAAGAACCAACTTGGCTCTTCCCCACATTGGGGGGATATCCTTCTCCGCGAGGCATCTATTAAAGATGCCTCTAAGCCACCCGGATAGGTTTGGCTCCTCCAGGACGAGCTTCCAAACGCGGCCTGGGATGCCGTCCGGGCCAGGGGCCTTGTTGTTCTTGACCCCCCGGACGGCATCCCTCAACTCCTCCTCGGTGATTTCGAGATCCCTGGACCAGGCCTCGGCAGCGCCGGTGTTCGCGCTGCCTCAGTTGAGACCTCGAGGATCGGTTTTCGGCGAAAACAAAGTCCCGACTATTTGGTCCAGGGATCCCGAGGGGAGGGTTTCCGTCACGGGGGGCGCCCAATGACGAAGTTTATTCGTCACTATCTTATACGGGCGCCCCCACGGGTCGGCGTCCAGGGACGCGATCAATTTGTCCCACGATCTCGCCCTGGAGGAGCGAATGGCGACACTCAGCGCCACTCGAGCGGACCAGTAATCGCTGAGTGCCTCGGCTTTCCAGGCCTCGTCGCCACGGCGCTGGGCGCGTTTGAGGAGTCTCCTGGCCGCGACGGAGGAGCGGCGAAGAGACGCGATTTCCTCCGTCCACCAGTACGCAGCCCGGCGCGAGTGGGGCCTGCTCTTAGGCATGGAGAAGTCGCACGCCTGTGTGATTGAGTCTACCAGGCGCGCGACATTTTCCACCAGGCTCCCCACTGCCTTCTCTGACGGATGGTGTTGCCAAAGGATGGCCTGGACGGCCGCCGTCAACCTATCCGGGTCTAACTTTTTCAGATTCCATCGCGGCGGTGGCGCACCGCCGGTCGGGCTCCCGGGCTGGAGGGTGGTGCAACCGAACTCGATATATCGGTGGTCCGATAGAGTCTCTTGGTCGACCAATTTATGCGTGCCGCGGAGGGGGTTATCATAGTAAGATCCACTATGGACGCCCCTTGCAGCAGCCGGTCGCACGTAGGCTCGTTGCCGGTGTTTAGTAGGCATAGCCCGAGAGCCCCCATCCAATCCAGTAGGATCTCTCCCTTGGGTGTGTCACGTCCAGCGCCTCCGCTTGACACCAGTCGCCGTCCGTTGACTCCATACGTCACCTGTTAAGTAGACATAGTAAGCGTTAAGCACCTATAAAATTCTTTTATTTTTATATATATATATATATATATATAGTTATTATCAAAAATAGATTAAGCCGATAAATAACTTTTATTATGTTTCCGGCTAGAACATCCTTTTTTTTTTCTTTTTCTTTTTCTTCTCTTTTCTTGTTTTATCCCCATCACTGGTTCTCCCCTATCACCTACCTAAAAACGAAGGAAAATAATTAATTAGTTGTCCAATGAAAATTCTTACCTATTTTCCGGCCACCCGGTACATCACCTTCTGGTCCGCCTCCTCAGCACTTGAAAAAGGGAAGAGAAACGACCCACCAAGTCGGTCAAACATCTTAATTTTATTATAATTACCCATTTAGTTTTGTCACTCTAGTTGCAGTACCTGAAAAATAAAAAGGAAACATAATATTAAGTACGCGTCAATAGAATAACGTAAATTAAGTAATAGCGATAATATAAACCAATGTTCACTCCACCTCGTCGTCATCACTCTTACTAAACACAAACATACACGTACACATCACCATAGACACACGCATCGAGAATTTACCACCACCCGGTATAACAAAAATATAAAGTAAATCTATATAACAAGCTAAAATCACGCAAGGAAAAAGATCATAACTGCGAATAAGCGGAAATACAACTCCCGATACATGTTCACCTTAATAAATTGACACCCGGTATATAAACTAACATTGTCATATTATCCAAACATTAGTATAAAATAGTGTTTAACAACCGACCGATTCATTTGGTTAAATTCCATAAGCTTCATATAATAAACTCCGATCGGTACTTTCGGGACACCCTGTATATGAACTTTCATTAATTATTAAAACTGAGCAAGCCAAGTAACTCGTATGTGCAATTGCAACTTCCTATGCACAGTCTAAATCACTTTTCTCAATATATCAAAAGTTGTCGCAACATCAAAAAGCACCCAATTTTTAACGGTTTAAACATCACATAAAAAACCCGCTCAGTGACCTTAATTAATTATTTCCTGGCGCCTTGACTCATAAGGAACCAAAAAAGGTAGCAACTTATAGAGCTACAGCCCCGCCATAAAAAGTTAAGCGCACATTGTTATAGACCCATTTTACTTCAGGAACACCTCATATTTTCAACTTTAATAAGTCATTTATTTTAATCCGCACCTCCAATATATAATTATGCCTTCATTATTAAATGCAGTTTTATATCCCAAAGCCGAATTAATACCACAATAACGTACATGTCTAATGATTCTGTCACCCAAATATAATAACTTGTCAATTTTACTCATATTCCACCGCAGCGCAGTGATTTCAGTAAATTCAAATTTTAACAATAATAAAAGATTCGATCAAACCCATCATCTGCATAATAATTCCTTACCATGAATCCAATTTGGTTTGCCAATAAAAATCCGGTCAGCTATCATTTATAATTATTTCATATATCAACCATGGAGATAACTTGGTGCATGCACATATACATATATATATATATATATATATATATATATATGCGACTCGCTGCAGAAATCATAATCCACAGATGTTTTAAAGGCAAATTATAATGACCTGACAAGAACTCCTCGAGGCTCAGACAATATTTAAGTGATCAATTAAAACCAATAATAATTAAAATGAACTACTCATGATAAATATATATATAAACATATTATAGTGAAAACAATATAAATATCCCATAAAGAGTTTAAAACGAATAAAAGCTCTGGAAGATAACTAAAGTTAAATAGTCACACTCAAATATATACAATTACTTAATTAACTCTTACTTATACAAGGTGTCTGAAATAACTTGAACGTGATAATATTCTCAAAAACTTCTTTATCATTTTATTGAGGACGAATGATAATTACAATATACATATGCATAATAAACAAAATGACCATACCTATATATACGGTGGTACGATAATACACACATCATACACTACATAAACCAAGTATAAACGCATAATGAACACCCAGAAATAATTACATAGATACACGCTCCTTAACAAACACACCATAAAATTATATAACAATAGTCACCTAATATACCCGGTGATACAAAAGTACGCGCGTTATAAACTTATCATCTACACAATGTTTAATCAGTATCTGACTATTATAGACATATTATCCACCCAGTAACACGCAAATACACACACTCTATAAATAATTTATATACATAGTGACACATTAGTACGCACAAACGAAGCACTCTCAATAAACCTATTATAAACTTATTACAGGCATATTCATATATTAACATACACATAATCAATGTATCATATACATGGTAACGCAATAGTTTCGGATCTTATAGCTAATTCATACATATTCCATGCGTATCATTTAAATTACACACTCAACCTCTCACAATATAAACTTGTTTTAAATTTATGCATTTATACACACTTACACACTTCTCATCCATTCATTGTAAATATAACACGGTATATTACATGTGCATTTATACCATTATTACTTATATATATATATATATATATATAAACTTTTACTACTAGTTATAATAATATACATACATATAGTTATATAATAGCGAGTTTAACGTCTCTAGACTAATTTAGACCTTGTAATCCACGAATAACCTTATGCGACATCATAGATAATTGTTAATTAATAAGTTAATTAGCAAAATGCTCTCATATCTCTACAATTATCTAAGTACAACGGTATAATACAATGCGACGATAAGTAATTAATCAGATAAGTTATCGTAACGCTAGTAATAATTGCGATATATCTAGAAATAACAATATAGATATTATATTATAATGCTAGTCCCGAAGCTTCTAGAACATTCAGGAACCGCCGGATCACGTGAAAATTTCGGACAAACACCATGACCGCTTACTATTGCCCGGCGCGTGATACCCGTGACAAACAAGCATGACCAGGATAGGACCACGTTGCGCGCGCTACAATTCAGAAGGTGGGAGCCCTCAGCGACCACGGGTATATAAACGGGAGCACCGTGTGCTCAAGATACAGAGTATTCAGTTCTCGCCCAGACAGTTCAGATCATTAGAGTATTCAGTTCTTGCCCAGACAGTTCAGATCATATTGAGTATTCGGCTTTCGCCCCGACAGTAAAATCTGTTGTACGGTTCGTTCCGACCATTCGGTTTTCGCATAATCACTATTCGATCAGCAGTCAATACTCGATTCATACAGTACCCAGTAAATTCATTGTACGTACAGACAGTCATTCATACGATTTAATAATCGGTTATCCTTATAACATTCGATCATACATACGCTCTCGCAAATTTTCGCACAGTGTAATTAATATTATATCTTCGAATCAGTGTTTTCTAGTTCATTACTCGGTATTATTCACACAAAATCATTAACTCAAAGAGACTTCGAGACTAGCATATCGCGAATACTATTAATTAGCCTTCAGTTTCTTACGTTTACTGTCGTATAAATTTATTCTTGATTAATTGTATCCACTGTCACTATTATACTTCCTTTCTCTTTTTCGATTTCCACGGCGCTCACAATACATATCGAATTCTATCTATCACTTTTAAAAACATTTTATCTTAATTTTCATTCGCAGTGAATTACTTCTATCAACAATATAAGCGTATTATCTTTTCCTCTCCAGGCAATTATTAATGCCGCCTATCTATAATATCGTTTACGCGTCCGAAACCAGTCTGCGCGTGAAATCATAGTCAAAGGAAAGTTCTATTAACTAATGTTGTAATACTAATATTGTAGATCCACATTCTCGTGTACACCCGCGTGACAGTGTGTTCCCCAGTGGTTCTTGTAACACATAACAATTTAGTGAAGTGAGTACGTAGTCGTAATTATTAAGATATATTCGTGTAATCATTAATCATATTGTCTACGTGTAATTACTCGAAATATACATACTTGTGTCAGTTCGCGGCCCCTGTCCATTCCGGGCGTCGGTCATCTTTTCGGTGTCAATTCTTCTCGCCGTTAACCTCTCGCGTCTATACCTGTAAATATAAAGACAAGCTTTCTATTCTAATTTTAATATTGAAATTATCGGGCAAATTAGTGCTACTTATCTGACGAGGTCATCCTTCCTTCGAGCCTACGTCGGGCTCTCTCTTTCATCCTGCGGCGACGCGCGCCTCCTCCAGGGCGTTCTTGTATTCCTTATAGCTTCTTCCTTTATTTTTTTTTTCTTTTCTTTTTCCTTATCCGCTCACCAGTGGCAAGGTCCGCGACGTCCGCCTTGACATACCCAGAGCCTCAGATATCTGTAACTTATAATCGAAGAGATTAATATTTTATTCAGACGTCTTCATAGGGAGTGTCATTAGACAGAGAGCGATAACCATCCTTACCTACACCGTAGGGCGCCTCCTCCAGGGCGACCTACATCCTTCCTACGTAGCGCGCCTCTTTCAGGGGGATTCTACGTCCCTTCTAGCAGTGCGCCTCTTTCAGGGCGGCTCTGCCTTCATCCTTCGTAGTGCGCCTCCTTCAGAGCCGGACTACCCCTATCTAGGTCGCACGCCTCTCTCAGGGCGAACGACTCTCACCTCCGAGGAGCGCCTCTTTCAGGGCATTCCGCCTCCTAGCGTGCAGCGCGCCTCGCTCAGGGCGATCTGCCTCCTGTCAGTCCACGAACCGCGCCTCTCTCAGGGCGTCTCTCACAATTCCTCCGATCGCTCTTCTTGGTCTGAAATATAAAATAAATATTAAAGTAAACTCATTAAGGCTCACCCTGTCCCCGCAACTCGTCAGATAAGGTCAAGTCAACTCGTTTACCAATTTACTTTAACGCGTATGTTTTTTTCTTTTTCCCTTTTCATCACTCGCGTTACTATTGCTAACCCCAGTCTATATCCCTCCGCGTATTCAACTATGGCGTTGATTATGATTTTGCTTACCTTCTTAGCTGCGTCATGGGTCGGTCACGTCGAGCAGGGCGTGCTCATCAATTGAAGCGCCTCATCCGGTCACTATACCAAGGCGGCTTCTATCTGACGGTCCGAACAGCTGCGTCTCTACCAGATAGTCAGAGCCCAGCATCCGTCGGGTACTTCACTTACCCTCCACCGGGAAACCATACATCGGAGTCGTCAACCCCTGACCCGTTACACGACGCTGTCACTCCACCGGCATCCAGTAGCGGGGTCGTCGCTTCCTCACATAGGCCCTTACCGCCTATCGAATACCGTCCGTGACCCGTGCCCCCGCAGTTGATAGACTTCGGGATTACGCAACCGAGGATCATTTCCTCCCAGGCTTTCTTCGGGCGAGTATGCATCCTGCCGGCCGCTGAAGCACCTATCAATTCGCCTCCCGATACCCGTCCGTAATTTAGTTGTCTAATCGTCTTGAAAATATAATATAACTGTATATATATGTTTAGTATAAAATAATGATAAATACATAAAAATTAGTATACGTAAACAATCTGTACTCATTGTCTACTCACTTCACATCCTCCCTATTATCCATTACGTCCCGACCTCTAGTTTCCGGTGCACCGCTACGCTGATCGTGACAGGTTTACCGCTCGGTCACCGCGATCCGCGTACACCAACCACCGCAACCGCACCTCGCTCGCGAACGCAGAGGACGTAACAACTGGTGACAGCGGTGGGACGTAACAGGGGTGGTGAGCCGGTCTCCCCAGGCTTGCGCTCTGGCGTTGAAGTCACCGGCCACCACCACCTCCTGGGGGAGAATGCTGCGTATGCAGTGCTCCAACTCCCCCAGATACCGTTCAAATTGGGAGAGGCCCCAACTAGGCGGTGCGTAACATGCCACCACCGCGATGGAACCCCATTTCACCGCCACATACCCCCTTCCTGACTTGAGTAAGGAGCAGGGAGGGTTGTGGTTGTCCGTACCGCGTACCACCGCTACCGTGCCAGAGCCGTCCACCCTCCAGTTAGGGTGTTTTAACGGGGAACGGTACGGCTCCGACACGATCGCCAGTCCTATACCACGCTCGGCGATAGTCTGCAGGAGTAAATCCTGCGCCCGCCGAGCGTGGTTGATATTTGCTTGCAGAAATTTACAAGCCCTCATTCACGTCGGTAAAGTTGGCCACCGTCGTTTCAGTCCCCCCTCCACAGGGCCGTGGAAGGGGGGCTCCATCTGTGTCCGGTGCCACATTACCCACGGGCTCAGTTGCGCCCGGGGTAAGGGTGTCTTTTTTCTCGTTGCCTCGCTTAGTTTTACCTAAGCGAGGCTTCCTTTGGGGCTTGGGGGAGTCAGAGCAAAGCTCTTTGCCCCCCGCACCCTCCTCGTTTCCTTCTCTGACCGAGTCCGCGCGCCGCTTGCGACACTCCGATGTGTCCATCGGCGCGGGCGCAGACTCGGCTGGGACCGTTTGATTCGCTTGTGGGATTTCTCTCACAACGACCTCCATCAGGGACGGGCTTGAATTCTCCTTATCGATTCCCCCCTTCACCTCTCCCGCCGACGGGGTGGGTTTTTTGGAGGGAAGAATCGATTTCTTTCTTCTTGTTGAGTTTTTTCGGGGAGTGGCAATTCATGCCCCCCATCCTGTGCCCCGCGGGTGCCCCAAGATCAGCACATAGTGCGCAGTGCACTTTCGGCTCGGAGCAGGAGTTGGCCTTGTGGCCCTCTTTGCCGCAGCGGAAGCACAGGTTGGCACAAGATCGGTCGTTGCCGCATTGCTGCTGCACATGCACTTAAAGCATCGGAAGGGGAGCCGCGGCAACAGCTCGATAAGCAACTTGTACCACGATATCGGTACCTTTCCCATCTGTACCAGTTTGTTGGCCGCGTCTATCGGACACTGCACCAACACCGTATTGAGGCCGGTGCGGGGGGCCTTCACGAACGCTCCCACTTTGACGTCCGAGAACCCGCATTTACCCTCCCCGGAGATTGCGGCAACAATCTTCGCCCGGGTAATGGAGTCCTCCAGCCCCCGAATGCGGAGGTCGGCCATTTTCTGGAGGCACGTGATTCGCACCCCTTTGTTGTCCCCGGTCACCTCTCTTACACGTTCGGCGAGTTGCCCCGCCTTGCGTGCCTTGTCCTCGCCGGAAATCTCTAGGATTATTAAGGCTCCGGTGAGACCTTTCCTTATCTTGAGGCTTCCTTCCTTGATTCCCAATTGGTCAAGTTTAACCTTCTTCCTGATAGCGGCCATGTTCTCGCCATATTTTCCTTCTGGGCAGGTTATCATGACCGCCGAGGTTTTGGGAACCTTCCTTTTACCAGGTTTCTCCCCCCCCGCTACCTGCTCCCGCTTTCGCTTACCCTGTTCACTGGTCAGTGACCGGACCGCAACAACGGGTACAGTTTTGGAAGGGAGGGGAGTCTGTCCTACCTTTCTCTTTCCCTTACGTCCGACCACCACGCTCCACGGAGTTTCGAAGGTCGGAGAGGGGCCATATGTCCCGGGGTCTGTCGACTTCTTGTCGAAGGGCCCCGGGCCTAATGGTCCTCCGTCAGAGGGTGGAGCCCCAAAGGGTTCCGCATCCTGGCGAGATTTCTTTCCAGGTATTCTCTCATCGGCTGCGGGTGTCGGCAGGAAAGGGGGGGAGAGATCTTGGTGTTAGCACGAACCTGGCTCTCTTCTTCTTTCCCTTCTTAGCCGTTTTGTTCCTCTGGCTGTTTTTGGGAACAGTATCCTGCGTCTTGAGCTGAGTTAGCGAGGGGATCTCAGCCTCGGCCTTTTTCCCCATTGGCGGCTGGGTGTGTGCGTTCAGGGGAGCAGCTTGGACCGCCCCCCTGCCCGTTCGTTGTTTCAAAGAATCGCAGCATCCTTTCCCTCAAGTCAATACCGTAGGTGTTGATTGAGGGCTTCGTACAGGATTGCGAATTCGCCCTGGACTGGAAGGCGAGTGATTGGAGGAAGGGGTCGAGGGGATCCACTCAAAAGGGGTCCCTGTGCCTCCGTCACGCTCGCGGCCTGCGGTTCTACCTCCATGCATGGGTCCCCAGTTAGGCTTGAGGACACGCATGCTGGAGATAGTCTGCCCCTTCTCGAGGCGGTCTTCCTTGGGGAGACTTTTTGGGGTGTTTTCAGCCTAACAAACTGCCACTCTTCGCTGTCGGAATCTGACCCTTGGTCAGATTCTATGCGATTCCGTCCTCTTGTGTTCCTGCACCCCTTCTTCTCACTCTTTGTGGCACTTCCCTCGTTGGTCAGGCGAGTACTGAGCTGGTTCGTCAGCACTTTTATCTGATCGGCGAGTTCCGCCATCTGCTTTTTGAGCTCGCTCGTCTCCTTTTTCTTTTCGGCTTTGAGGAGCTCCAATTGGTGCCGAAGTTCCTCCGCTTCAGCGTTGCTCGGTGAGGACGATGCAGTCCTGTCGTGAAGGACTGCTGTGGCAGCCATGATGGACGCCACAGCCTTCTTTATTTCTTCTTCTAGCGGACCTTTGATGTTCTTGGAGACCTGCAAGCTCTTAAAAATGGTCACGCAGTTGGCTATCGTGTCGGACACCACAGCCGGTGTCGGAGAGTGGCGGACCATCTCTCTCGCTACCCTCTGGTTGTTCCGGCATCTCTCCCAGGCCTGTCCTTCGGGCATTGAGGCACCTAGAGCCCAATCCGTGTCCCCTCTCTCTCTGGCCTCTTCCCTCGCTCTGGCCCTTGCCTCCCTTTTCTCCCTTGTCCCTTCACCCGTGGTGATGGGCCTTCCTCTGCCTCTCTTGACGGAGCTGACGTCCGACTGCTCGTCCTCGGAGCCAGCATAATACGACCCAGCGTGCGATTCTGCTTCGTACTCGTCAGGATCACCCGCCACGCTACTGGCGCGTGATCCCACTGGGAACGCCAAGTCCTCGTCACTGGGAGCAGGAGTAATACATGTATCGGTATGTTTCCTCCTTTTCCCGCTCGCTCGGTAGCTATGGCATATATGCCTCGCGTTGTGAGGGCATTTGCTCGTTTTTTTGGCCATTGGAAATTGGAGGTATCTCCTTTCTAGTGCCTCCCTCGCTGCCTTACCATCCTGAATGGCCGTGATGGTAGATTTGCCGCTAGATGTCGATGGCCCTGTGTACGAAGGCATATCCTTCTCAGAGCCCTCGGGTATTTTGGGGACCTTAAAGGTCTCCTCAGTCGCTCCATCCGCAGACAATTCTGCGGTGGGTTCCGCCTTAGTCTTCTTATTTATTTTTTGGAAATTCATTATTCTGAATAATCCCGCTTCCCGCTGCGGCTCCGTCACCCAGGGTGTACCCTCACCTGCCGCAGAGTGTCCTGGAACATGACCGGCAACACTCCACGACAGGGCCCCAAGTTCCCCCGAAGGGGTGACATACGACACGGGCCGGGGGATATACATCCCCGGCACTGGTCCCCGGCCCCTTACTCACCCATGGAGGTTTTGACCCCTCCATGAGCTTTCGGGGGTTCCCGGCCTCCGACCTTCGGGATACCGCAGCGGGTGGTGCCACCC
The DNA here is from genome assembly GCF_047496725.1 of Anoplolepis gracilipes. Classification (NCBI taxonomy): domain Eukaryota; kingdom Metazoa; phylum Arthropoda; class Insecta; order Hymenoptera; family Formicidae; genus Anoplolepis; species Anoplolepis gracilipes. The sequence goes on from NW_027328677.1 coordinate 54,932, forward strand.
GGGGGGCCCCATGGACAGTTAATGTGTGAGCCGTTCCCACGAGTGGGAAAGGCCCGTGCTACCTCGCCCTTTCAGGCATACGCCACATTTTTACATCCACTGTCTATCGGAACCGCCCCGAGACGGGCGATGGAAAAATCCAGTAGCGCCTGCTGGTTCGTGTGAGCAGGATGGACAGTTTGGCCACGACGAATAAGCCCATCCTTCCTTCCTTAGGGTGACATAAACTCCGCCGGCTGGCATTCGCCACTATCCGACTCCTTCACCCCGCTATCTTATCCGTCGTGCCCACGGGGACCACGGGGAGGCCTGTCCATTTGCATCCCGACCTGGATGAACGCTTCTGACCCTGTCGGGCGAAGGGAATGGTGGGATAGGTGGGCGTAATAAGGTAAGTGGAGTCCTACCTAATTTTATCTAACGCGACGCGAACGCTGCTCGAGAGCGTGGTTGTCCCGAGAAGATTACGGGGTCACACCCCCATACCCGAAGGCTCCGACCTCTTCGGTTGAACAACGCGCCTACCTAATATATACTCTACGTTTCGTATCCCTTCAGCCAGAGGGATTCTCGGCAAAAATTGGTGAATACGGAAAGGGCCTCTGAGTTTGACACGAAGAAGCGTGCCACATCCGGCCACTGCCATTCACCTTCCGATACGACGCTTCGCAATATCTCTCTCTGCGCGTCAAAGAGGGGACATTCCAGCAAGAAGTGCTGGACTGAGTCGATTCCACCTCCGCAAATGCACACGTCACTTTCCACGAGACCTAACGACGCGAGTCTTTCTCTAAAATCCCCGTGTCCAGTGAAGACCTGTGTGCTCCAATGATTTATCTCTAACGAACGCGCGGCTAGTCTATCTCGCACGTCCCTAAAAAAGGCGAACGTGGTACGACCCTTACTTGAAGAGTTCCATCGGGTCTGCCACATATTTATCGCCTCATTTTTAATTTCACCACGGGTTGGACTTCCTAAATTTGCGCTTTCTGGGCATTGACGCATCACAGGTCTCCGTGAGCACCACTGTGAGCGTTTCTGCCATTTTCTCTACTTCTATTGCGGAGCACAGATCGATAGCCTCCAGTTGCGATCTTGAAAGATCTGTCAGGGTGACAGAGAACCGTTCCCAGTCGGCCCGACTTGTGTCGAACCTCGTGTTCCCAGCGCCCTGATCGGCACCTGACTCTTTCGGCAATCTCAATCTTATGTCCACAGCCCTGTGGTCACTGGTGGTCCAGTCACACCTTACCTTCCAGTCACAGATGAACTTGTTCATGGAGGGCGACGTCAGGGTTACGTCGATGAATGACGAACCCCTTGTCGTCCAAAAGGTGGGCGGCTGTCCAGCATCGTTGACCACTGACAAGCCAAATGCCCTGATGAGGTCCTCGAATCTGGCACCTCTATCGTCTGTCTCTTGGGGACCTCAGAGTGACGATCGAGCATTGGCGTCTACACCTATAATAAGTCTCTCCCCCCTCAGTGAACGAAGCACCGTTTCGAGGTGGCTGAGGTGCTTCTCAATCTCGTCGCTGTACTGGAAGTAGCACGAGACAACGTAAAAGGAGAAGCTGGGGGCCCGCACTTCCACGCAGACACAATGCGTAGTGCCAAGCTGCGAGACGAAAACCGTATCTAAATTGGGATTGCAGATTACCACTGCTGCCCACGGACGTTGTGAGCGCACTGCGGCAACCCTCATCCCTATGCCTAGTCCTACGACTTTGTAAACCGAACCTTGTTTCCCGACGTGTGGTTCCTGCAATACTAAAACGTCAAGTCGCTTTTCGACTACGAGTTGACGTACTTCACCCGTTACTACAGCCGAACGACGCATGTTCAGCTGCAGCATCCTAACACCCGTGGACGCACTACCTAAGCTAGAGCTTATCCTACCTAATTCCTGTGGCACCGGGCCACTCGCTGTGTGGGGTGGGGTTGGGTCCTCGAATCTAACCGTCTTACGCACCGTTGTCGCAATGTTCACGGATCTAAGCGCGGATCTAATCGCGGGCTTCTCTATTTCGCGCGCTATTTGTTTGGCGCCTGTTCCCGATTCTCGCGCTAAATTATATGACGCCGACCTAATCGAAGTAATCAAGCAACGTTCTAGAACGACGCACGCGGTTCTAGTAACGGTTGTATCGCGATCTACTAACGCGGTTCTAGCGGCAGGAAGGCCGCAATCTCGGGGCTGTGCGCCATCGCGTATTGTGTCACGGGCCCGCCCGCGCACAGCTCGGTGAGGCGCTCTCGAGGAGGCGGAGGCCGCCACCGAGCACGCGGTCGAGCAGACCCGCGACTCAACGACGGAGACACCCCGCGCTTCCCTACTCGCGGCCGCGCCAGACCGGAAGCGGTCGGCCAGGCGGGCACTCCTCCTCACCACGTCGAAAATTTTATTTGTGTACGCCATAACTGTTCTTACGAGTACGGTGGAAGGGGTGGTCGAGCGACGTAGAGCCACCTTTACGCCGCCAAGCCTAGATACTCCGGGAGGACGGCAGGAGCGGACCGTTCGCGACCGCGACATTTTTTTCGTCTACGCGATCATGCAGACCCTAAGCACGGTACCTAACACCTTAGTCTTTAGACGTTAACCCGATACCTGAAAATAAGATTCCTGAAAATAAAGAAGGAATTATTAAACACACTCACGCACTCACACACACACACTCACACGTGGGAGTCACTGAGATCGGGGTGGTCCCCGCCTCTGGCCCGGCGGGTGACTGAGTCACCCATCCAGTCCTTCGGGCGAGGGTCCCGACCGGCTCCCACTTTTCCCCACTGAGGGACGCTTCACGGCAGAAGCACCCACCGCTCCGCACCCTCATCCCGCGGGAGCACCCGCATAAAATTGGGAGGGAAAAAAAAAAAAAAAAAAAAACGGGGGACGACCGTAGACCGTCTGAACAACGCACGCAGTGCGCTTGCCACATAAGAGCCATTCGTTCAGCAAGCTGACACCGACTCGTGGCAATGCTGTTTGGGCACGTTGGCTTCACCTTTCGGTTACTAGGCCCCCTCACCACGTCAAGGTGTGCCCACGAGGGGGGGGGGCCTCATGGACAGTTAATGTGTGAGCCGTTCCCACGAGTGGGAAAGGCCCGTGCTACCTCGCCCTTTCAGGCATACGCCACATTTTTACATCCACTGTCTATCGGAATCGCCCCGAGACGGGCGATGGAAAAATCCAGTAGCGCCTGCTGGTTCGTGTGAGCAGGATGGACAGTTTGGCCACGACAAATAAGCCCATCCTTCCTTCCTTAGGGTGACATAAACTCCGCCGGCTGGCATTCGCCACTATCCGACTCCTTCACCCCGCTATCTTATCCGTCGTGCCCACGGGGACCACGGGGAGGCCTGTCCATTTGCATCCCGACCTGGATGAACGCTTCTGACCCTGTCGGGCGAAGGAAATGGTGGGATAGGTGGGCGTAATAAGGTAAGTGGAGTCCTACCTAATTTTATCTAACGCGACGCGAACGCTGCTCGAGAGCGTGGTTGTCCCGAGAAGATTACGGGATCACACCCCCATACCCGAAGGCTCCGACCTCTTCGGTTGAACAACGGACCTACCTAATATATTATCTACGTTTCGTATCCCTTCAGCCAAAGGGATTCGCGGCAAAAATCGGTGAATACGGAAAGGGCCTCTGGGTTTGACACGAAGAAGCGTGCCATATCCGGCCACTGCCATTCACCTTCCGGTACGACGCTTCGCAGTATCTCTCTCTGCGCGTCAAAGAGGGGACATTCCAGCAAGAAGTGCTGGACTGAGTCGATTCCACCTCCGCAAATGCACACGTCACTTTCTACGAGACCTAACGACGCGAGTCTTTCTCTGAAATCCCCGTGTCCAGTGAGGACCTGTGTGCTCCAATGATTTATATCTAACGAACGCGCAGCTAGCCTATCTCGCACGTCCCTAAAGAAGGCGAACGTGGTACGACCCTTACTTGAAGAGTTCCATCGGGTCTGCCACATATTTATCGCTTCGTTTTTTATTCCTACGATCGCAGTTTTTCTTTCGGTTCCGGGGGGGATCTCAATATTACCGATCTTGGCGTCTTTTCCCGATCTAACGTTATAACGCGCGGCACCTTCGCGAAGAACTATGTCTACAGGAGTCGCTCCTCCGACGACGCAAAGCGACTCCCACGAGGCCGTGCGGTATGCGCCAGTCATTGAAATTAGGACTCGACGCTGCAAGGCTCTCAGAATTCTAATATCTCTCTCCGTACACAGGTCGGCCCACCCCGCAGCGGCATAAGCCACTGTCGGTGCGAACACGCCCCGGTAGATTGTGGAGAGTGTCCTAAAACGCAGGCCCCAATGGGCTCTCGCTACTCTACCTAACTTCTCGAACAGCGGACCGACTTTGCTGTTTAAATATTCGCAGTGCGATCTGACCTTTAAATTTCTATCCAAATAGACGCCAAGATACCTAACCGTTCGCTTAAATCCTATTTTCGATTCACCGATTTTAATAATTGGCGGTCTGTTATCGAAGTCGACGGTTTTCTTGCTTGTTTTTCGCTTCCTATCCGGTCGTGCTCCTCCCCGTCTACCTATCGGGTTTCTCGCGATCGCGTCGGATTTCAGAATAATGGCTTCAGTTTTACGCTCGGAAATCTGAAGTTTCGCGGACCTACACCATTCTGTTATTATGTTGACTACACGTTGGCCTTCTGTTTCCAGTTCTCTTCGCGAGTTTCCGTTTATGACGACCACGAGGTCGTCCGCGTACGCGGCGAATCTTTCTGGAATCACGTCTTCCAGTAATCTCAATAGGCCATCAAACATGAGGTTCCAGCAGGCCGGGCCCAGAACGGAACCCTGAGGGCACCCCCTCTCGGCTCGCTTGGACACCTCCGCGGAGCTAAGAGAGATTTTTACATTTCGATCGCTGAAGTAACTCCGGAGAACTTCGAAAATATTACGCGGACAATCTCGTTTCTTAATGCTATCTAACACAAGGGGCCACCAGACATTGTCAAAAGCCCCGGAAATGTCGAAGAGAAGCGCAATGGCGTACCTCCTTTCGGAGGCAGAGACCATCCGTCGCAACTCCACGACAGCCTCCTCCGTCGACCTTCCGGGCATGAACCCGAATTGTCGATCGGAGACCTTCCCCGGTGCCAGTGACGTGTCTAGCAGACGAGCTTTTATAAGCTTCTCGAAAAGTTTTCCTACTACGGAGAGGAGACAAATGGGTCTGTAGGATTTCGGGTCTCTCTCGTCCTTGTCTTCGCCTTTCAGCAGGATTCGGAGTGAACCCTCCTTCCAGACAGAAGGAAAGACGCCCCACTGGAGACACCCGTTGAAAAGCCTAACTAACTGACCGGGGATTATTTTACAGGCCGCCTTGAGTACGGCGACCTCGACTAGATCTAAACCCGGAGCTTTATTGTTCTTAAAAGTCTTCACCGCGCGAGCCATTTCCGCCTCCGTGAAGAAAGAGGCGTCGGCTGTATCGGGAGCGACCCTGCATTCGTTTCTAATTTCACGCTGTTCGAGCGTGTCTTCTATCTCCCGGTCATCTGGGATGTGCACATCCAGGAGGTAACTAGCGGTCTCCCCTAGTGACTTTGTGGAATATTCGCCACACCGGACTGTGCTTAGCACCCCCTCAACCTGGAGTTTGCTCGCCTGTTGCTTGTAAACGAAGCCCCAGAGCTCCCGGTTGCCGTGCGATGTGACGAACTTCCGCCAGCTTGCGAGTTTCGCCCGCCTCACCCCCCTACAGTACTGCCTTTGTGAAGAACGATACTCCAGCAGCACCCGGAGGTAAGTAGGGTCCTCTCGCCCTCCCTGAAGGGCACGACGCAATCTATATACCTGTTTCTTCATTATAGTTAATTTTTTAGTCCACCACGGGTTGGACTTCCTAAATTTGCGCTTCCTAGGCATTGACGCGACACAGGTCTCCGTGAGCACCACTGTGAGCGTTTCTGCCATTTTCTCTACTTCTATTGTGGAGCACAGATCGATAGCCTCCAGTTGCGATCTTGAAAGATCTGTCAGGGTGACAGAGAACCGTTCCCAGTCGGCCCGACTTGTGTCGAACCTCGTGTTCCCAGCGCCCCGATCGGCACCTGACTCTTTCGGCAATCTCAATCTTATGTCCACGGCCCTGTGGTCACTAGTGGTCCAGTCACACCTTACCTTCCAGTCACAGATGAACTTGTTCATGGAGGGCGACGTCAGGGTTACGTCGATGAATGACGAACCCCTTGTCGTCCAAAAGGTGGGCGGCTGTCCAGCATCGTTGACCACTGACAAGCCAAATGCCCTGATGAGGTCCTCGAATCTGGCACCTCTATCGTCTGTCTCTTGGGGACCCCAGAGTGACGATCGAGCATTGGCGTCTACACCTATAATAAGTCTCTCCCCCCTCAGTGAACGAAGCACCGTTTCGAGGTGGCTGAGGTGCTTCTCAATCTCGTCGCTGTACTGGAAGTAGCACGAGACAACGTAGAAAGAGAAGCTGGGGGCCCGCACTTCCACGCAGACACAATGCGTAGTGCTAAGCTGCGAGACGAAAACCGTATCTAAATTGGGATTGCAGATTACCACTGCTGCCCACGGACGTTGTGAGCGCACTGCGGCAACCCTCATCCCTATGCCTAATCCTACGACTTTGTAACCCGAACCTTGTTTCCCGACGTGTGGTTCCTGCAGTGCTAAGACGTCAAGTCGCTTTTCGACTACGAGTTGACGTACCTCACCCGTTACTACAGCCGAACGTCGCATGTTCAGCTGCAACATCCTAACACCCGTGGACGCACTACCTAAGCTAGAGCTTATCCTACCTAATTCCTGTGGCGCCGGGCCACTCGCTATGTGGGGTGGGGTTGGGTCCGCGAATCTAACCGTCTTTCGCACCGTTGTCGCAATGTTCGCGGATCTAAGCGCGGGTCTAATTGCGGGCCTAATCGCGGACTTTTCTATCTCGCGCGCTATTTGTTTTACGCCGGTCTCCGATTCTCGCGCTGAATTACCGACGTCGACCTAATCGTAGTAATTAGACATCGCTCTAATACGACGTACGCGGCTCTAATCCCGGTTGTTTCGCGATTCACGAACGCGGTTCTAGCGGCAGGAAGGCCGCAATCTCGGGGCTGTGCGCCATCGCGTATTGTGTCACGGGCCCGCCCGCGCACAGCTCGGTGAGGCGCTCTCGAGGAGGCGGAGGCCGCCACCGAGCACGCGGTCGAGCAGACCCGCGACTCAACGACGGAGACACCCCGCGCTTCCCTACTCGCGGCCGCGCCAGACCGGAAGCGGTCGGCCAGGCGGGCACTCCTCCTCACCACGTCGAAAATTTTATTGTTACACGCCATTCTGTTCCCACGAGTACGGTGGAAGGGGTGGTCGAGTGACGTAGAGCCACCTTTACGCCGCCAAGCCTAGATACTCCGGGAGGACGGCAGGTATCCCGGAGCGGACCGTTCGCGACCGCGACATTTATCGTCTACGCGATCATGCAGACCCTAAGCACGGTTCCTAACACCTTAGTCTTCAGACGTTTCGCGGGCCCGACCTCGACGAAAGCGACCACGACGACAACGACGACCTAACGACCGCCCTAGCCGACGAAGCCACAGACGGCAACATCCGAAACCCGATTGTACCTGAAAGTAAAATTCCTGAAAATAAAGAGAGAATTAGTACACGCTCACAGACACACACACACACTCACACGTGGGAGTCACTGGGATCAGGGTGGTCCCCGCCTCTGGCCCGGCGGGTGACTGAGTCACCCATCCAGTCCTTCGGGCGAGGGTCCCGACCGGCTCCCACTTTTCCCCACTGAGGGACGCTTCACGGCAGGAGCACCCACCGCTCCGCACCCTCATCCCGCGGGAGTACCCGCAAAAAATTGGGAGGGAAAAAAAAAAAAAAAAAAAAAAAAAAAAAAAAAAAGCGGGGGACGGCCGTAGACCGTCTGAACAACGCACGCAGTGCGCTTGCCACATAAGAGCCATTCGTTCAGCAAGCTGACACCGACTCGTGGCAATGCTGTTTGGGCACGTTGGCTTCACCTTTCGGTTACTAGGCCCCCTCACCACGACAAGGTGTGCCCACGAGGGGGGGGGGGCCTCATGGACAGTTAATGTGTGAGCCGTTCCCACGAGTGGGAAAGGCCCGTGCTACCTCGCCCTTTCAGGCATACGCCACATTTTTACATCCACTGTCTATCGGAACCGCCCCGAGACGGGCGATGGAAAAATCCAGTAGCGCCTGCTGGTTCGTGTGTGCAGGATGGACAGTTTGGCCACGACGAATAAGCCCATCCTTCCTTCCTTAGGGTGACATAAACTCCGCCGGCTGGCATTCGCCACTATCCGACTCCTTCACCTCTTTATCTTATCCGTCGTGCCCACGGGGACCACGGGGAGGCCTGTCCATTTGCATCCCGACCTGGATGAACGCTTCTGACCCTGTCGGGCGAAGGGAATGGTGGGATAGGTGGGCGTATCAAGGTAATTGGAGTCCTATCTAATTTTATCTAACGCGACGCGAACGCTGCTCGAGAGCGTGGTTGTCCCGAGAAGATTACGGGATCACACCCCCATACCCGAAGGCTCCGACCTCTTCGGTTGAACAACGCGCCTACCTAATATATGATCTACGCTTCGTATCCCTTTAGCCAGAGGGATTCTCGACAAAAATCGGTGAACACGGAAATGGCCTCTGGGTTTGACACGAAGAAGCGTGCCACATCCGGCCACTGCCATTCACCTTCCGGTACGACGCTTCGCATTATCTCTCTCTGCGCGTCAAAGAGGGGACATTCCAGCAAGAAGTGCTGGACTGAATCGATTCCACCTCCGCAAATGCACACGTCACTTTTCGCGAGACCTAACGACGCGAGTCTCTCCCTAAAGTCTCCGTGTCCAGTGAGAACCTGTGTGCTCCAATGATTTATCTCTAACGAACGCGCGGCTAGTCTATCTCGCACGTCCCTAAAGAAGGCGAACGTGGTACGACCCTTACTTGAAGAGTTCCATCGGGTCTGCCACATATTTATCGCCTCATTTTTAATTCCTACGATCGCGGTTTTTCTTTCGGTTCCGGCGGGGATCTCGATATTACCGATCTTGGCGTCTTGTTTCGACCTAACGTTATAACGCGCGGCACTTTCGCGAAGAGCTATATCTACAGGAGTCGCTCCTCCGACGACGCAAAGCGACTCCCACGAGGCCGTGCGGTATGCGCCAGTCATTGAAATTAGGACTCGACGCTGCAAGGCTCTCAGAATTCTGATATTTCTCTCCGTACACAGGTCGGCCCACCCCGCAGCAGCATAAGCCACTGTCGGTGCGAACACGCCCCGGTAGATTGTGGAGAGTGTCCTAAAACGCAGGCCCCAATGGGCTCTCGCTACTCTACCTAACTTCTCGAACAGCGGACCGACTTTGCTGTTTAAATATTCGCAGTGCGATCTGACCTTTAAATTTCTATCTAAATAGACGCCAAGATACCTAACCGTTCGCTTAAATCCTATTTTCGTTTCACCGATTTTAATGGTTGGCGGTCTATTCTCGAAGTCGACGGTTTTCTTATTTGTTTTTCGCTTCCTATCCGGTCGTGCTCCTCCCCGTCTACCTATCGGGTTTCTCGCGATCGCGTCGGATTTCAAAATGATGGCTTCAGTTTTACGCTCGGAAATCTGAAGTTTCGCGGACCTACACCATTCTGTTATTATGTTAACTACACGTTGGCCTTCTGTCTCGAGTTCCCTTCGCGAGTTTCCGTTTATGACGACCACGAGGTCGTCCGCGTACGCGGCGAATCTATCTGGAATCACGTCTTCCAGTAATCTCAACAGGCCATCAAACATGAAGTTCCAGCAGGCCGGGCCCAGAACGGAACCCTGAGGGCATCCCCTCTCAGCCCGCTTGGACACCTCCGCGGAGCTAAGAGAAATTTTTACATTTCGATCGCTGAAGTAACTCCGGAGTACTTCGAAAATATTACGCGGACAATCTCGTTTCTTAAGGCTATCTAGCACAAGGGGCCACCAGACATTGTCAAAAGCCCCGGAAATGTCGAAGAGGAGCGCAATGGCGTACCTCTTTTCGGAGGCAGAGACCATCCGTCGCAACTCCACGACAGCTTCCTCCGTCGACCTTCCGGGCATGAACCCGAACTGTCGATCGGAGACCTTCCCCGGTGCCAGTGACGTGTCTAGCAGACGAGCTTTTATAAGCTTCTCGAAAAGTTTTCCTACTACGGAGAGGAGACAGATGGGTCTGTAGGATTTCGGGTCTCTCTCATCCTTGTCTTCGCCTTTCAGGAGGATTCGGAGTGAACCCTCCTTCCAGACAGAAGGAAAGACGCCCCACTGGAGACACCCGTTAAAAAGCCTAACTAGTTGACCGGGGATTATTTTACAGGCCGCCTTGAGTACGGCGACCTCGACTAGATCTAAACCCGGAGCTTTATTGTTTTTAAAAGTCTTTACCGCGCGAGCCATTTCCGCCTCCGTGAAGAAAGAGGCGTCGGCTGTATCTGGAGCGACCCTGCATTCGTTTCTAATTTCACGCTGTTCGAGCGTGTCTTCTATCTCCCGGTCATCTGGGATATGCACATCCAGGAGGTAACTAGCGGTCTCCCCTAGTGACTTTGTGGAATATTCACCACACCGGAGTGTGCTTAGCACCCTCTCAACCTGGAGTTTGCTCGCCTGTTGCTTGTAAACGAAGCCCCAGGGCTCCCGGTTGCCGTGCGATGTGACGAACTTCCGCCAGCTAGCGAGTTTCGCCCGCTTCACCTCCCTACAGTACTGCCTTCGTGAAGAACGATACTCCAGCAGTACCCGGAGGTAAGTAGGGTCCTCTCGCCCTCCCTGAAAGGCACGACGCAACCTATATACCTGTTTCTTAACTATCGTTAGTTTTTTAGTCCACCACGGGTTGGACTTCCTAAATTTGCGCTTTCTGGGCATTGACGCAGCACAGGTCTCTGTGAGCACCACTGTGAGCGTTTCTGCCATTTTCTCTACTTCTATTGTGGAGCACAGATCGATAGCCTCCAGTTGCGATCTTGAAAGATCTGTCAGGGTGACGGAGAACCGTTCCCAGTCGGCCCGACTTGTGTCGAACCTCGTGTTCCCAGCGCCCCGATCGGCACCTGACTCTTTCGGCAATCTCAATCTTATGTCCACGGCCCTGTGGTCACTGGTGGTCCAGTCACACCTTACCTTCCAGTCACAGATGAACTTGTTCATGGAGGGCGACGTCAGGGTTACGTCGATGAATGACGAACCCCTTGTCGTCCAAAAGGTGGGCGGCTGTCCAGCATCGTTGACCACTGACAAGCCAAATGCTCTGATGAGGTCCTCGAATCGGGCACCTCTATCGTCTGTCTCTTGGGGACCCCAGAGTGACGATCGAGCATTGGCGTCTACACCTATAATAAGTCTCTCCCCCCTCAGTGAACGAAGCACCGTTTCGAGGTGGCTGAGGTGCTTCTCAATCTCGTCGCTGTACTGGAAGTAGCACGAGACAACGTAGAAGGAGAAGCTGGGGGCCCGCACTTCCACGCAGACACAATGCGTAGTGCTAAGCTGCGAGACGAAAACCGTATCTAAATTGGGATTGCAGATTACCACTGCTGCCCACGGACGTTGTGAGCGCACTGCGGCAACCTTCATCCCTATGCCTAATCCTACGACTTTGTAACCCGAACCTTGTTTCCCGACGTGTGGTTCCTGCAATGCTAAGACGTCAAGTCGCTTTTCGACTACGAGTTGACGTACCTCGCCCGTTACTACAGCCGAACGTCGCATGTTCAGCTGCAGCATCCTAACACCCGTGGACGCACTACCTAAGCTAGAGCTTATCCTATCTAATTCCTGTGGCGCCGGGCCACTCGCTGTGTGGGGTACGGTTGGGTCCGCGAATCTAACCGTCTTTCGCACCGTTGTCGCAATGTTCGCGGATCTGAGCGCGGATCTAAGCGCGGATCTAATCGCGGGCTTCTCTATTTCGCGCGCTATTTGTTCGGCGCCTGTTCCCGATTCTCGCGCTAAGTTATATGACGCCGACCTAATCGAAGTAATAGAACAACGCTCTAACACGACGTACGCGGATCTAATCCCGGTTATTTCGCGATTCACGAACGCGGTTCTAGCGGCAGGAAGGCCGCAATCTCGGGGCTGTGCGCCATCGCGTATTGTGTCACGGGCCCGCCCGCGCACAGCTCGGTGAGGCGCTCTCGAGGAGGCGGAGGCCGCCACCGAGCACGCGGTCGAGCAGACCCGCGACTCAACGACGGAGACACCCCGCGCTTCCCTACTCGCGGCCGCGCCAGACCGGAAGCGGTCGGCCAGGCGGGCACTCCTCCTCACCACGTTAAAGATTTTATTGAGTTTCATTTTGATTCCCACGAGTACGGTGGAAGGGGTGGTCGAGCGACGTAGAGCCACCTTTACGCCGCCAAGCCTAGATACTCCGGGAGGACGGCAGGTATCCCGGAGCGGACCGTTCGCGACCGCGACATTTAACGTCTACGCGATCATGCAGACCCTAAGCACGGTTCCTAACACCTTAGTCTTTAGACTTTATACGGGCCCGACCTCGACGAAAGCGACCGCGACGACAACGACGACCTAACGACCGCCTAAGCCGACGAAGCCACAGACGGCAACATCTAAACCCGATTGTACCTGAAAATAAAGTTCCTGAAAATAAAGATAGGATTAGTAAACACACACACACACACACACTTACACGTGGGAGTCACTGGGATCGGGGTGGTCCCCGCCTCTGGCCCGGCGGGTGACTGAGTCACCCATCCAGTCCTTCGGGCGAGGGTCCCGACCGGCTCCCACTTTTCCCCACTGAGGGACGCTTCACGGCAGGAGCACCCACCGCTCCGCAACCCTCATCCCGCGGGAGCACCCGCATATAATTGGGAGGGAAAAAAAAAAAAAAAAAAAAAAAAAAAAAAAAAAAGGGGGGGGGGACGGCCGTAGACCGTCTGAACAACGCACGAGGTGCGCTTGCCACATAAGAGCCATTCGTTCAGCAAGCTGACACCGACTCGTGGCAATGCTGTTTGGGCACGTTGGCTTCACCTTTCGGTTACTAGGCCCCCTCACCACGACAAGGTGTGCCCACGAGGGGGGGCCTCATGGACAGTTGGGACTGGGTCGCCGCTCCCCGGCCCAATCTTACCCGCCATGGCGGCCAGCTTGCACGCCTCCTTGACGGAAGTTACTTTCCGCCAAAGGGCTCCGACGATGCACCGCTTCGGAAGGGAAACTGTCGCGATGCACCGTCGGGCTCCATCCCGCCGTCGAACCCTGCCTCGGAATACGTCCGAGAGGCTCCGACGGCCGGGCCGACCCGGCGCCGTTGGGCTGTGCCCGTGCGGCCCGCGCCGGCCCTCCTCCGCCTCCCCGACCCCGTCCTCGGAAAACGTTCAAGCGGCTCGGGAGAGGCCCGGCCCGATGGGTCCGGGAGTTCCGGAGTTCCATCGGCCCGTCCGCTCCCCTCGCGGCGCGCACTCAGGGGGCAGAACCCACTGAGCCGCCTGCACGCGAGATGGAGCCCCACGACTGTGGGACGCCAGCCCATGCCAGCACCCACATCCCTCCGAGGGACGCCGCACGGCGGGAACACGCGCGGAAACCCTCATGTGCCAGGAGCACCCAGCGGTGTGTCACGGGCGGGGAGCAGTCCTCCCCCAACAGTGCCGTACCACCGGGCGATTGCACTTAGGGCCGCCTACCCCTACCAGCGATTGGGTCCGCGCTTTAGACCACCCCCAAGGGGGTGGGCGCAGTCCCTAAGGGAGTCGCTGGGCTCCCCTTGTACTCTTACTAAGGATACGGTGCGCTCTTAGTTCCCCTTCCACCCCGGAGGTTCACCCAACTTGGCCGGAGCCGTGTGGGTGTTCCATGGGGTTTCAGGGTTAAGCCTCCTCACCACGACAAGGTGGCGCACGACGAGGAGGGATCGGGGAGGAAATTAACCTAACCTAACCTAACCTAATTTTTTTTTTTTTTTTTTTTTTTTTTTACCAAGCAAAGGGAGGAGAAAATGCAGTTAGGCACACCCCCCGGTCCTCCCGGGGGGTAGTGTTGGACTCACCCGGCCCGTCGGCGCAAGCGCCCGGCCAGTCCTACCAACTAAACTCTCCCCCCCGTGGGCGGGTGTTGAGACCCGCCCACTGCAGGTAAGTCCTGCTGTCTTCTCCATGTGTCCGGGTCACGGGTACGCGTGAGCACTCTTCCGCGACCCGGACGGAAGCGAGGCTTGTTTAGCCACCTAAGTTGTAGATCCTCTGTTTTCTTCTTCGGTTGCTTGACTAGAGAGGCCCTCCTTCGGGACCGGGGGTGGCAAATTGGGGACCTGGGATGGCGTAAGGTTCTCTTCTGTCTGGTCCTCCGATTGTACACCTAAAGCCTTGATAGGATCGTCTTCAGGTTCCTCTGTGTTACGTCTCGTTACCGCCCGCGCTCATTCCTGAGCAGGAGATAGGTTCCGTCTTCGATTACTTAATATGTTGGTTCAACCTAGGGTTAAACTTGAACTATGAGTTAAGAGTATCATAAACTACATGCTATCTTTATACTACATATCACTTTAACTATAACTAGTTTTACGACTAGATTAAATATTTCTTGATTATAACAGCTATATATACGCGGTCTCGCACTATTGCACGGCCGGCTTAGACCTACATACAACCGAGCCCATACGGTGCGAAAATTCCAGGCCCGTCTCTTTACACAGTACACACTGTGTCACTACTTTGCAGCCATTGGCCATCAGGCCAGCTTGGCCGCAATTATAGCAGCAGCTTCCTCTATCTACTGTAGCTGTGCACTTCACACTGATATGGCCAAATGACCAGCACCTGTAACACTGCACAGGACGCTCCACAATTTTCACTTTCCCTCTGCACCATCCTATAACTAATGCACCTTTTTTGGATATCTTGGAAGCCACCAGCACCGGACAGTTCGCCTATGCTATGTACGTGGCATCGCCTTTGAGGTCTTCCTAAAATTGCTCACTTTAATCTCATCCCGATGGCAGTCACCCTCACGGGCTAAAGCCATCGCGACATCCTCTTCAGTGATGGAAACGTCCAAACCCGAGATTCTCATCTCGGCTCTCAGCTGGGGCCTAGTCACCCTGGCAGAGTCACCCAGAACCCGGGTGATTTTCTCTTTCAGAGCGTCGGCCTTGCTTCCGTCCCCACAGCCAGTGAGTTCCACGATTAGTCCTCCGTTGACAGCTCCTCTGACTTAGGTTCCCTCTATTCCTAAATTCTTCAGATTAATCTGTTCGCGGACCCTACACAGAGCCTGAGCGTACGACGTCTTGGAAGTATCCACTCTAATGAGAACCGCAGCTGTCCTGGCGAGACGAGACTTATTCCTCAGTCTAGCCAGTTCAGGTGACAGGTCTATCCGTCCAGGAATTAATTAATTTCTTAATTAATTAATTCCTTAATTAATTAATTAATTAATTAATTCCTGCTGATAATTTTCAATCCCTGGAGAGTCCTCTGTAGAATTGTCTCTGGAAGTGCTGGGAGCCTCCAGAGTCTTCTTCTTTTTCCGCGTCTTAGGAGTAATCCATTGTTTTCTTTCCCTCTTTTTTTAGGCATCATCGACAGTTTGCTCTTCGTCGAGGTCGAGTTCGGACTATCGGCATCCTTTTCGACTATACAGATCGTAGGGACCGGTGTACTCGCGTGGGCAATCTCCCCTTTGAGCACAATCTTCCTCAGCTCGCTGACTTCCCTTCTAAGTTCCTGGATGTCGTCCTCATACTTTTGCCTTGCTTCTTTTTTTTGTTCCTTCATGGTAACCTTGACGATATTGGTAAATTCTGTCACTCCATCTTTGATTCCTTGTATGACGTCGTCATTGTCACGTCCTATTACTGGAACATTCTTTTCACCTTGTAGGTCACGCACCTTGGCGTGCAACACTCTATTTTCTTCCCTGAGCGTTTCAACCTCAAGAGATATGGCATCATATTTGTCCAAGGTCCGCAATGCTTCTCTCAGCTTCTTACTTATAGCGTCTAGAGCCTCCTTGTAGTCTTCGCAACAATCTCTTTCGTCGATATTGCCAAGCGCGCTCAGCACGTCGTACGTAGCATAGCACCTGTCAAACATCCTCCGCTGGTCATTTTCGCCTATATCTTGGCGACTCTCCACGAATTGGTAAACCTCTTCTATCCAGGTTTTGCCGGCATCCGTAAGAACATCGTGATCGTAACCGACAAGTTTCTCAAACGCTACAGATTTCCTACCTCTAAGATATCTATCAAGTTTAAGACTAATTACTTCACCATTTTTGTCCTTGACCTCACTAATCACCTCCGCTTCTTTATCGGTAGGCGAGAGGTCTTCTTCATAATAGTAAAACATTTTCCTCATCTTTTGCGTGCTCTTCGCCATTATGACCTCTAATGCCTACTTATTGTCGTTTATTGTTTTGTCTAATTCTATAATTAGCCTATCATAAACTATATCTATTTTAATCAAGTCTCTTAGTGCGCATGCACACAAGAAGACTTTAACACGTAGTCGCGTTTCAAATACGCAGCAGGAAAGAGAGCGTCCAACGAGGACCCCCAGGCACAGCGCGTACTCCCCAACAAACGCGTGATCGTACTGCCGTACTGCGCACTGCAAAAGTCCAATTTTGGGTTAGAATCGGAAACCAGATGTGTTGTGGCCCTCAATGAGAGCCCATGAATAAAACCATATTGATGCGCATGCTAATCTATAACCTCAATTTTAATGCGCACCAATAATTGGGTTTTGGGTTCAGGGATAGTTAGGGGATCTCCATGTGTCTCCAAAAATCCAATTGCGCATCCACAAAAAGTTTCACAGCGTTACTGCACAACCTCTAAAGTTTGCACCAATGGTATGTGCTATCGTAGTTGCAACACGTTGGTGAACACTACCTTATGTCTCATTTCAAGATTCGAGCTCGGAGTCTCGAAATATTCGCTAAAATACTATTTCCCTATCTGGTTACTTTGGAACGCATGTGAGACTCATGCGAACTCACCATAGTCATCGGCGAGACGCGAACTTACTATCGCGACTGTCGGCACGAATTAATTCTGGTCGTGATTGTATCACTACCCAAAATGGCCGCCAACATCGCGATCGCGCTGCTCCCGCGTGTCGCTCAATTTGTTCCTTTGTTAATAACAAGGTTTGTGTTATTTCCGCGTGTCGCGCCCGTCAAGGTGGCTACTGGGGGTCACCCGCCTCCCCGCGTGCCCCAACAGTGCTTGACGTAGCTCAACTAAGTGCCAATTATCTTGCGCGACCCCGATGCGCGGTGACAATTATCGCGCTGCTAATGATATGTGCCGTCACTTCATTTAATACACAGCGCTGCCACTGACAAGGATCTCAGCCTCGCAGGGCAGATATCGCTTGTGATTTATCATCCACTACACGTGATCGTTTAGTAATTGTACTCCTATTGTCTTCAGGCACCGAGTTCATTTAGGCAGGCCGAACATAACCGCACCTGTCATGCCAAGTATCGTAAGCCGAAGGAAGTATCGATAAATATATCTATACAAAGCGTAATACTTATTCACGTCTATATTATTATCCACGATATTAATTAGTTCTTATTTCAGGTATACAAGTATTCGCAATCGTTTGCTGTTGTGACGCCGGGAACATGCATCAGATGCGCCAGAAAGGCGCATCGACAATACAAAGTATCATCAACAACAGTACGTTCCGGTTTTATTATATTTTACAATCTATTACAGCGGTCAACGCAGTGCAACTACAGATAACCAACAACTTTATCTTTTTACAGGTTACTAATCTTCAGCACTACACCGGAGAGGATGACAACACATCATCGACTCGTCGACGGTGTTAGCTTTGCAACGATTAGCGTTACGGTAAGTATTCGTCTGTTATTTAATAATATATGTAATATTATTTAATATTAAGTATAATGCTTCTTGTTTCAGGTTCCTCATCAGAATTATTTCTGTCGCAAGATGTTTTGCAGTGTCGAAAGCGCTCTAGGCTCATCAACGACGCTGGCAGACTCACCCACAATATTTATAGTTAATAAAGATATTACGGTAAGTATTCGTCTATTATTATTTATTGCAATAATCCTAATGCTCCTAATGAACAAATTGTTTTTTTGTTTCAGCACCTGTCATCGACCAAGATCATCTAACCTGCATGTGTCACTGAACATGTGTGCGACCGCCAAGCTCACCGGAGGATCCAAACACTCAACAGTATCACTTAGTAAGACGGCTACGCATACCGGACACCGCTAATTATGCTCTTCACGTTCCAGTGGAGATTGCTTCAATACTTTCAATATTTCTTCTAAATTAAACGTCTGTTAATCGTACAACATTATTAAGTAATTATACACTATTATTGTTTCGTTCTTTTCAATATATTATTCCTCTATGTGCATAATTCGCAGATAACCTGTTACCCCATAGCCGTCATTGATATGTGCACGGTCGCCAGACGCACCGGAGAAAATGGTTCCTCAACAGTGTATGCGGCGTACACAATTCATAATTTTGGTAATATAATGCGTATTCGTCTGTTGTATAGTATAAACAACATTCATGTATACAACCATGTATATATATGATAACCCAGTGCATTTACAGGTAATCTACAACTGTCACTATCGCCTTTATTACCAGATGCACCGTAAAACCAGATCCTTGATCACACTAAGTATGAATGTACACAAGGATTCTCTATTCTAATATTATAATAAGTATTTCCTATAATTATGGTCTTTCTCTTTAAAGGTAATTAACTATCCAAAAAGAGTCATAATCGAGCGTTTCTAATACTACGGTAAGTAATACTATTTCTATAATAATTCATTATTTATGATATATTCTTCTTGTTTTAGGTTTCACAGGATACTATCTCTCCTGGAATTCCTTCAAATCTGTGCTTCTATCTTCATACAAGATAAGTAACTCTCTGTGCTTATTCGTTGGAGTGAATAAATATACTATTTATTATCTAATCAAGCAAATACGTCTGTGTCATAATAATCATCTAATGTTTTTTTATTTTATCCTTGTTTCAGAAACTCCAACGCGCGAAGCAGACAGGAGGCCACGAATATCACCAGAGTCGAATTCCGCCATGTACAGACACGCCATCGTCAGGAAGTCCTCGCGCGCGAACCATCTTCAGCGAAAGATCTTCAGATATTTCCTAGAAAGAAAGAGCAGAGACCAGACGAGCGCGATCACCGAAACAAGTTTCAGTGATTAACGGATCATGTTGACATCACGGTCGACAGTTGTTCGCCGAATAAACAACCTTCTGGAGTCCGCACGACGCCGTCCTGCAATAGTCTCCGGCTTCGACAAGGAGCCCATGAAAGAAGCCATTATCGTAAAAAGGGTACGTATAGTCTGTTATTACATTTGTTTATACTATATTAATAAGAGCAAGTGACAGATTTGATAACCTATAAACTTTGTTCTAGGTTACTGCCACTGTCCATCACTGACGCTCCAAGATGAAACCTCAATTTTATAAATAAAAATATAAAAAGATCGTCTATTTTATTCTACCTTAACTAACAAAAATGAAAGTACATGTACCATTGCACAGAGGTTCGATGTTAGTACTAATTTTTGTGTTAATAGTACGGTTATTTCGTCTATTTTATGTCTAATTATTTAGGTCACTTTTTTATGTGTTAATATGTAGTTATTATCTGATCCTATGTTTCTAATATTTTAAAAATCATCCATTTAATCAAGAACATGTAGCATTGTCACTGTTGTACTTGTTTGTTCGCCATTTCCAGTAGGTTTCCCTTTCCACATGTTTCTTGTCTTTTCCAATCGTCACTCCCGTTATCCACTGTTAGGACTACCAACCCCTTAGCAGTTAAGTCAAGTTCCTCTGCCTGTCTTTCTAATCCCTAAATGTGTCACTGTTTCCAAATGTATATTTCATGTCATCCGTTTTATGTCATCCAAGTGTATTTCGTCTGTTCTAGTGTGTCATGTCCTTTGTCAATCGCCAAGAGAACACTCCACTAAAGACATTAAAAAAAATTTTATAAATAAATTATGATGCATATAAATAAAATTAATTTTTTAGTTGTATTAAACTTTGAATAAATATTGCATATTAATATTATATTTTAATGTATTATGAAGCATAAAAATTTTTGAAATTTTTTGAGATAGTTTAAATCTATTAAATATAAAAAAATTAATTTAAATGAAAACATATATAAATTATGTATGATTTATTCTATCAAAATAATCCTTTTATCAGGCATATCATTAAATAAATTTTTAGTTATTAATAAAATTTAAATAGCAAAAATAATTAATTAAATAAGAGAAAGATAAAATTTCTATATTTAGGGTATGAACCTAAAAGCTTAGAGAATTAGCTTACTTACTTTAATTAAATAAATATAAATTAGTATAATATTTTTGAAAATTGACTATTAATCATTAGTTAAAATTAAATATGATAAGTAAATTTAATTTAAAAAAAGGTTATAAGTAAATTTAAATAAATAATTTAAATTAAATTTGTATTAGTAAAAATAATAAAAGAATTTATTAAAATTAAAGTAGTTATAAAGATTAATTAATAAATTAAATAATAAAATATTATAAATAAAATTATTATAAAAATTGATTTTTTAAAAATAATTAGTTATTATAGAATTAAAAAAGTATAATTAGTTAAAATAAAATTCAGAGGGAGAGAGTAATTTTATTTAAATTTAATAATTGACTATTTTAATTATATGTATTTATAAAAAAAAAATATATTATTAAAATTAAAATTAAAAAACTTATCTATAAATAAAATAATTAATAATAATTAAAAATCTTATTTATATAAATTTAAGGAGAGTATTTTATAGAAAGTAAAAAAATTAAAAATTTAAATTTTTATTTATATATACATTAATATTATTTAATAATTATTATTTAATGTTAATAAAATATTTTAATTATTTTTATAAATATATAATTAATTATATATATTTAAAATATTTAATTAACATTAATTATTTAATATTAATTAATTAAAACTTATTAATCATTATTTTTAATTTAAAATATTAAAAACCTAAAATATAGAAAAAAAAAATTATTTATTAATAAAATATTTTAATATATTTAAATAATTATTAATAATTAATAATAATGATAATAATATAAAAAAGGGGGGGGGGAATATTATTTAATTTTTTTTTTATGTATATTATAAATTAAATTTTATATTCATATTAAATTTAAATTTAAATTATTTTTATAATTTGTTTTTAATAATTAATAAATATAATTAAAAATTAATTTTTTTTTTAAATTTATTTTATAATTTAAAGTATAAATAAAATTTTAAAAAATTATATAAAATTTAAATAATTTAATAATATATAAATTAGTATTTATAATAATTAATTAAATGAAAATTTATAATAGAAAATTATAATTTATTATTAATAAATAAAGTGCCAGCAATTGCGGTTTATACTTTAAATAAAAATAAATTTAAATAATTATATATAAATATAAAATATATAAATAAATAAATATATTTAACTAATTTATTTTTTTATGGTGAAATATGAATAGATATTAAAAGTTAAATAATTTTATTTAAATTAATAATAAAATTAAAAAAATTTATATAATAAATTAGGATTAGATACCCTATTATTTAAATGAAAATAAAATATAATTAAATATTAAATGTTAATCATTAAAAATAAAAAATTTGGCGGTATTTTATGATTTAGAGGAACTTGTTGATTAATTTGATAATCCACGAATAGAATTACTTAATTTAATTTTTATATATTGTTGTTGAAAAATTATATTAAAAGATTAATAATTTAAAAATTTAATTATAATTATAATTCAAATCAAAATGTAGAATAGTTAAAATTTAAATGAGTTACATTTAATTTAATTAATTGAAATAAATTTTTAAAGTTTTATAAATATTGAATTTAATTGTAAAGTTAAAAAAATATTTAAATTGAATTTTAATTAAAATATGTACAAATTGCCCGTCATTTTCATTAATAAAAATTTATGGAAAAAGTCGTAACAAAGTAAATATATTGGAAAATGTATTTAGAATTAAAAAAAATTTTAGTTTAAATAAAAATTTTTCTTTTACATTGAAAAGATTAATTAAAAATTATTAAAATTTTATTATAATTAATAAATAAATTATTAATAATAAATAAATATAAGAAAAAATATTATAAATTATTAAATAAAATTATATTAAAAAAAAAAAGTTTTAGTAAAAAATTTTAAAATAATTATTTTAATTTTAATGATAATGTAATGTAAATGAAAATAAAAAAATTTTTAAAAGTAATTTTAGTTAAATGTACCTTTTGTATCAGGGTTTATTAAAAAAAATTATTGATAAATAAATTTCTCGAAAGAAAAAGAGTTAAATAAATAAATAAAATTTAATATAAAAAAATTATTTTTAATATTTATTTAGAGAAGATATTTTAATCAATTTTTTTGATATCTAGTTTTTTTTGATATAAATTTAATTTAGATATAAATTTAAATATGTAAATTTTTATTAAAGTTTGAGATAGTTTTTATTTACAATAAATATATTGATTTATATTAAAAATTTATGGGATAATCTATAAATTAATTTTAAAATTTAAAAAATTTATTAATATTATTTATAAAAATTTTATAAAAATGGTTTTAAAATTTAAAATTTTTTGAAAAAATTTAATAATTTATTTATTTTAGCATAGTTTAATTATAATTTTAAAATTAAAATAAATTTAATAAATTAAAAAGATATTTTTATTAATTTAAATTAAAAATTAATAATGATAAAATTAGTAGTATTTATAAAATTTATTTTTAAAGATTTGATAATAATTAATAATTTATATTTAATTAAAGAATTAGGCAAAATAAATTTATTTAATATATTTAAATAAAATTAAGTCCACCTGTTTAATAAAAACATGGTTTTTAGAAAATAATTAAAGATTTGTTCTGCTCAATGATGTGTATTAAATAGCCGCAGTAATTTGACTGTGCTAAGGTAGCATAATCATTTGTCTTTTAATTGGAGGCTGGAATGAAGGAATGGATGAGATTTAAGCTTTTTAAATTAAATAATAAAAATTTAAATTTTGAATAAAAATGTTCAAATAATATTATGGGACGATAAGACCCTATAGAATTTAATATAATTTTTATTAAAATACATTAGTTTTTAAATTTAGTATAAAATTATATTTAGTTGGGAGGATTAAAAAATTTTTTAAACTTTTTTAATTTTATTTAATAGATAATCATATATTTATGAAAATATGAATAAGTTTTAAAAAAAATTATTGAAAAATTAATTACCTTAGGGATAACAGCGTAATATTTTTTTTAAGATCATATTATAAAAAATGATTGAGACCTCGATGTTGAATTAAAATAAAAATTAGATGGAAAAATTTAATTATTTAGTCTGTTCGACTATTAAAATTTTACATGATTTGAGTTTAGATCGGCGTAAGCCAGATCGGATTTTATCTATAATTAAAGTGTAAATAAATTTGTACGAAAGGACTTTTTATTTGAAATTTTTTTTAAATTAAAGAATAATATTAATTTTATAAAAATTGTAGATTACTTTGGAAGAATAGTGTAATAAATTTAGAATTTATAAATATATAAAAATAATTTATATAAGTAATAATTAAAAATATTTATTATTATTTAGTTTTAAATTTAATAAATTTATTAATTTTATTATTAAATTTATTGTTAGGGATTGCTTTTTTAACTTTATTAGAGCGGAAATTTTTAGGATATGTACAAATACGTAAAGGTCCTAATAAGGTCGGGTTAGTTGGTATTTTGCAACCTTTCAGCGATGCTATTAAATTATTAAATAAAGAATTATTTTATGTTTATAAATCTAATTATCGATTATTTTATTTGACTCCTTTAATGAGATTTGTAACTATATTATCTATATGATTATTATATCCGTTTGCTACTAATTTTTATTATTTAAATTATTCTATTTTATTAATAATTATTTTTATATCTATTAGCGGGTATTCCCCGAAATACCCGAGGGCTCAGAGGGGAAGGTTATGCCTTCGTACCCAGGGCCATCGACATCCGGTGGCAAACCTATCATCACGGCCATTCAGGATGGTACGGCAGCGAGGGAGGCGTTGGAAAGGAGATACCTCCAATTTCCAATGGCCAAAAAAACGAGCAAATGCCCTCACAACGCGAGGCATATATGCCACAGCTGCCGAGCGAGCGAGAAAAGGAGGAAACATACCGATACAGGTATAACTCCTGCTCCTAGTGACGAGGACTTGGCGTTCCCAGCGGGATCACGCGCCAGTAGCGTGGCGGGTGATCCTAACGAGTACGAAGCAGCATCGCACGCTGGGTCGTACTATGCTGGCTCGGAGGACGAGCAGTCGGACGTCAGCTCCGTCAAGAGAGGCAGAGGAAGGCCCATCACCACGGGTGAAGGGACAAGGGAGAAAAGGGAGGCAAGGGCCAGAGCGAGGGAAGAGGCCAGAGAGAGAGTGGACACGGATTGGGCCCTGGGTGCCTCAATGCCCGATGGACAGGCCTGGGAGAGATGCCGGGACAACCAGAGGGTGGCGAGGGAGATGTTCCTCCACTCTCCGACACCGGCTGTGGTGTCGGATACCATAGCAAACTGCGTGACCATTTTCAAGAGTCTGCAGGTCTCAAAGAACATTAAGGGCCCACTAGAAGGGGAGATGAAGAAGGCTGTGGCGTCCATCATGGCTGCCACAGCAGTCCTTCACGACAGAACTGTATCGTCCTCGCCGAGCAACGCTGAAGCGGAGGAACTTTGGCACCAATTGGAGCTCCTCAAAGCCGAGAAAGAAAAGGAGACGAGCGAGCTCAAAAAGCAGATGGCGGAACTCGCCGATCAGGTAAAAGTGCTGACGAACCAGCTCAGTACTCGCCTGATCGAAGAGGGATGCATCACAAAAAGTGAAAAGGAGAAGGGGGGCAGGAACCTGAGAGGACGGAACCGCATTGAATCTGACCGGGATTCAGATTCCGACAGCGGGGAGTGGCATTCTCTCAGGCTGAGGACGCCCCAAAATGTCTCCCCAAAGAAGACCGCCTTGAGGAGGGGCGGACTATCTCCGGCATGCGTGTCCCCGGGCCTGGCTGGTGACCCCTGCATGGAGGTAGAACCGCAGGCCGCGAGCGTAACGGAGGCACAGGGGCCCCTCTTGAGTGGATCCCCTCGACCCCTCCCACCGGTAACTCGCCCTACAGTCCAGGGCGACTTTGCAATCCTGTACGAAGCCCTCAATCAGCACCTACAAATAGGCGTTGACTTGAGGGAGAGGATGCTGCGATTCTTCGAAGCAACGAACGGACAGGGGGAGGCGGTCCAATCTGCTCCCCTAAACGCACATACTCAGCCGCCAATGGGGAAGGAGACCGAGGCTGAGATCCCCTTGCCAACTCAGCCCAAGACGCAGGGAATGGTTCCTAAAAGCAGCCAAAAGGAAAAAGCGGCCAAGAAGGGAAAGAAGAAGGGAGAAAGCCAGGTTTGTGCTCACTCCAAAATCTCTCCCCCCCCTTCTCTGCCGGTACCCGCTGCCGATGAGAGAATACCTGGAAAGAAATCTCGCCAGGATGCGGAACCCTCTGGGGCTCCACCCTCTGGCGGAGGACCATTAGGCCCGGGGCCCTTCGACAAGAAATCGACAGACCCCGGGACATATGACCCCTCTCCGACCACGGAAACTCCGTGGAGCGTGGTGGTCGGACGTAAGGGAAACAAGAAAGTAGGACAGACTCCCCTCCCCTCCAGAACTGTACCCGTTGCTGCGGCCCAGTCACCGCCCAGTGAACAGGGTAAGCAGAAGCGGGGGCAGGTAGCGGGGAGAGAGAAATCCGGTAAAATGAAGGTTCCCAAAACCTCGGCGGTCATGATAACCTGCCCAGAAGAGAAATATGGCGAGAACATGGCCGCCATCAGAAAAGAAATAAAACTAGACCAATTGGGAATCAAGGAAGGAAGCCTCAAGATAAGGAAAGGTCTCACCGGTGCCTTAATCCTTGAGATTTTCGGTGAGGACAAGGCACGCAAGGCGGGACAACTCGGCGAACGTGTTAGAGAGGTGACTGGGGACAACGAAGGGGTGCGAGTCAAGTGCCCCCAAAAAATGGCCGACCTCCGCATTCGGGGGCTGGAAACTCCATTACCCGGGCGGAGATTGTTGCCGCAATCTCCGGGGAGGGTAAGTGCGGGTTCTCGGACGTCAAAGTGGGAGCGTTCGTGAAGGCCCCCCGCACCGGCCTCAATACGGTGTTGGTGCAGTGTCCAATAGACGCGGCCAACAAATTGACACAGATGGGAAAGGTACCGATATCGTGGTACAAATTACCCATCGAGCTGTTGCCGCGGCTCTTCCTTCGATGCTTTAAGTGCATGGAGGAGGGGCATGTGCAGCAACAGTGCGGCAGCGACCGATCCTGTGCCAACATGTGTTTCCGCTGCGGCAAGGAGGGCCACGAGGCCAATTCCTGCTCCGAGCAGAAAGTGCACTGCGCACTCTGTGTTGACTTCGGGGCACCCGCGGGGCACAGGATGGGGGGCATGAATTGTCACCCCCCGAAAAAACTCAACAGGAAGAAGGCCAAATCGATTCCTCCCTCCAAAAAACCCACCCCGTCGGTAGGAGGGGAGAAGGGGGGAATCGAAAACAAGAGCTTAATTCCGTCCCTGATGGAGGTCGTTGTGGGAGAAATCCCACAAGCGAACCAAACGGCTTCAGCCGAGTCTGCGCCCGCGCCGATGGACACATCAGAGTGTCGCAAGCGGCGCGCGGACTCGGTAAGGGAAGGAAACGAGAAGAGTGCGGGGGGCAAAGAGCTCTGCTCCGATTCCCCCAAGCCCCAAAGGAAGCCACGCTTAGACCCTAAGCGTGGTAACGTGAAAGGAGTGTGGTAACATGTGGTAACACCCTTACCCCGGGCGAAATTGAGCCCGTGGGTAATGCGCCATCAAACGCGGATGGAGCCCCCCTTCCACAGCCACGTGGTGCGGGGTCTGAATCGACGGAGGCCCTCTCTACCGACATCAATGAGGGCCTGTAAATTCATACAGGTAAACATTAACCACGCTCGGCGGGCGCAGGACTTACTCCTGCAGACTATCGCCGAGCGTGGAATAGGACTGGCGATCGTGTGGGAGCCGTACCGATCCCCATCAAACCATCCTAATTGGAAGGTGGACGGCTCTGGCACGGTCGCAATCATACGAGGATCGAACAGCCACAACCCCCCCTGTTCCTTACTCAAGTCAGGAAGGGGGTATGTGGCGGTGAAATGGGGATCCATCGCGGTGGTGGCGT
The DNA here is from genome assembly GCF_047496725.1 of Anoplolepis gracilipes. NCBI lineage: Eukaryota > Metazoa > Arthropoda > Insecta > Hymenoptera > Formicidae > Anoplolepis > Anoplolepis gracilipes. The sequence continues at coordinate 82,380 of NW_027328677.1, forward strand.
GTTACGCACCGCCTAGTTGGGGCCTCTCCCAATTTGAGCTGTATCTGGGGGAGTTGGAGCACTGCATACGCAGCATACTCCCCAGGAGGTGGTGGTGGCCGGTGACTTTAACGCCAGAGCGCAAGCCTGGGGAGACCGGTTTACCACCCCCAAGGGAGAGGTCCTACTGGACTGGATAGGGGCTCTCGGGCTATGCCTACTAAACACCGGCAACGAGCCCACGTGCGACCGGCTACTGCGGGGGGCGTCTATAGTGGATCTCACTATGATAACCCCCTCCGCGGCACGCCTAAATTGTTCATGGGGGGTGGTCGACCAAGAGACTCTATCGGACCACCGATATATAGAGTTCGGTTGCACCACCCTTCAGCCCGGGAGCCCGACCGGCGGTGCGCCATCGCCGCGATGGAACCTTAAAAAGTTAGACCCGGATAGGTTGACGGCGGCCGTCCAGGCCACCCTTTGGCAACACCATCCGCCAGAGGAAGGAGCCTGGTGGCGGATGTCGCGCGCCTGGTAGACTCGATCACACAGGCGTGCGACTTCTCCATGCCCAAAAGCAGGCCCCACTTGCGCCGGGCTGCGTACTGGTGGACGGAGGAAATCGCGTCTCTTCGCCGCTCCTCCGTCGCGGCAAGGAGACTCCTCAAACGCGCCCAGCGCCGTGGCGACGAGGCCTGGACAACCGAGGCACTCAGCGACTACCGGTCCGCTCGAGTGGCGCTGAGTGTCGCCATTCGCTCCTCCAGGGCGAGATCGTGGGACGAGCTCATCGCGTTTCTTGACGCCGACCCGTGGGGGCGCCCATACAAGATAGTGACGAACAAACTACGTCACTGGGCGCCTCCCGTGACGGAAACCCTCCCCTCGAAATCCCTGGACCAAATATTCGGGACTCTGTTCCCGACTAAACCCAATCCTCGAGGTCTCGATTGAGGCAGCGCGAACACCGGCGCTGCCGAGGCCTGGTCCAGGGATCTCGAAATCACCGAGGAGGAGTTGAGGAATGCCGTCCGGGGGGTCAAGAACAACAAGGCCGTTGGCCCAAACGGCATCCCAGGGCGCGTCTGGAAGCTCGCCTTGGAGGAGCCAAACCTATCCGGGTGGCTACGAGGCATCTTTAATAGATGCCTCGCGGAGGAGAAATTCCCCCCAATGTGGGGAAGAGCCAAGTTGGTTCTTCTCCACAAGGGCGGTAAGAAGGAGGGTGACCCGTCATCGTACCGGCCAATTTGCCTGCTGGGCGAGGTCGGCAAAATATACGAAAGGATTCTCGTTCGCCGAATGGTCCAGCATCTGGCGCGCAATGAGGTCCCTTCCCTTCACGAAGAACAATACGGTTTCCGTGAGGGCAGGTCCACGGTGGACGCCGTACTGCGCGTCAAGGCCCTCACGGAGTCAGCTGTGGAACGCGGGAGGGTGGCGTTGGCCGTCGCTTTGGACGTGTCCAACGCCTTCAATACCCTTCCGTGGAAGGCAATCGGGGACGCGCTTAACACCCACCGCGTCCCCAACTACCTCGTGAAGGGAATTCGAGCCTACTTCGGTCACCGTAGGGACCAAGAGGGCCAGGGTCACACCCGTCGCGTGTACTGCGGGGTCCCACAGGGCTCGGTGTTGGGCCCGCTGCTGTGGAACCTCGGGTACGACGGGGTCCTTCATACCGCCCTCCCCCTCGACTGCCGGGTCATCAGATATGCCGACGATACCCTGCTGGTAGCCGAGGGGGACAACTGGGGAGAAGCCCTAAACAGGGCCAACAAAGGGGTGGCAGGCCTCGTGAGGGCCATAAGCTGGACTGGCCTGAGGGTGGCCCCCAGCAAGACCGAGGCGGTCTACTTTTACGACCGCCGGGCCGCTGGGGAGCCTTCCCCCACCTCCCGACTAGATGTTGACGGTACTGTTGTCCCAGTGGGGTCCCAGATCAAATACCTGGGGCTCCACATCGACAGCCGATGGAGCTTCGCGGGTCACTTTGACCGCCTGGTCCCGAGAGCACAGAAGGCGGCGGCAGCGATTAGCCGCTTGCTGCCGAATCTCAGAGGGCCGGACGGTCGGGTGCGCCGCGTCTACGCGCACACCGTCCTTAGCATACTAATGTATGCAGCACCGGTGTGGGCGGGCGAGGCGATGGCCATCAGACGCATACAGGACGCGATGCGTCGCGTCCAGCGTTGATTGGCCATTCGTCTCGTCCGAGGCTACAGGACGGTGTCGCACGCGGCGGCCACCATCCTGGCCGGACTCCCCCCTCTGCATATGGTCGCAAATTCATACAGACGTTTGTATGACCGGAAATCCGCGGCACGCAGGGGAGGAGTCGCCAAGATTTCGGCCAGGATACTATGCACTTGGAAGCTCCAGGAGAAAAAGTCCCTCGAGCAGCGATGGATCGCGTCGCTGCACGAGCGCCCCCCAACATCCGGGGAGAGGACTGTATCGGCCGTCCTGCCCGGTCTGGAGGAGTGGCTGGACAGAGCGTGGGGCAATAGTACATTCAGAATGACGCAGGTGCTCTCCGGACATGGGTGTTTCGGAAAGTACCTGCACCGCATCGGACGGGAGGCAAGCGAGACCTGCCACCACTGCGGTCACGAGAGGGACACCGCGCAACACACCCTCCAAGCATGCCCAGCCTGGAGGGACGAGCGCGACGTCCTAACCCAGACTATCGGGGGCGACTTGGCGCTGCCGAACGTCGTCGTCAAGATGCTCGGCAGCGAGGACAACTGGAGAGCCGTGGCCGCCTTTTGCGAGGCGGTCATGGCCCAGAAGGAAAGCGCCGAAAGGGAGCGTAGACCGGGACGGGCGAGGGGAAGGGCTCCTGGCAGGAGATCCCAATCTCCCCCACCACCTGGGCCCTTCTTGCGTCCGGTGACGGTCCGGCTGGTGCGACTTCCGCCGCACCCGCCGCCGTCATCGTCGCCATTGGCAACGGCGCACCCACCGACACCCACGGGAGCGCCGCCGAGATGACAGTCAGTGGGGGGAGGGAGCAGACTGGTTCTGCTCGCCCTTCCCCTCTTTACCTCTCCCTTTTTTGCCCTCCTTTTTAACCCCCAGATGAAATGAGGGTCGAGATCCCCAAAGTCTCGACTCCTTCCCCCCACCATCGGGGGGATGAGAAGACACGACGGGAGGAGGTAGTGGTCCTCCCGTCGCAGCGTCAAAGTTTGATTTGGAGAGGAGGGGAGTATAAGATATATTCTTTTTTCCCCTCCCTCCCAGAAAGAACTCCAATTAAGGAGTGCGGCGAGGGGAGGCTCCTGAAGTATTGCATCGCTAGTTCCAGGAGTCTCCCCTATAATCGCCAAAGAAGCCACTCGTGAGGTTTTTAGTGGGTATGCCCTTAAATAGGGAGAGTCCCACATACCCCCCGGATACCCACATTCGGGGGGGATGCGTAATGCATTTTCCTCACGTAAAAAAAAAAAAAAAAAAGGTTCCTCCCTGATCTTCTCCGATGATGCGCCACCTTGACGTGGTGGGGAGGCTTTGTCCTGAAGCCCCGAAAAACCGGAGTGGAGGGATAGCTAAGAGCGCATCTTTAGCCAGATTTCCTCTTGGACTTCGGCTCGGGCAGAATGCATAGCATACCGGCATGCATACCTGGGTGTTGGACGTTTACAAATCGGTCCCTGCTACAGACGCGACGGTCGCGGCGGAAATGATGGTGAACGCCACATAGTACGCCGAAGGCGAAAGCCCTTAAACCGGAGAGTGGCTGGGCGGGGGTTGAGGAGTAACGAAGGCACTACGCGAGGACCTTAGCGCGCCCGCCTGAAGAGCGTCCTCTCTTCCGGAGGAGTCCTTTTCAGAAGAGCCGATCGGATGGAGAGGCAACCGATGCTGATCGGGCTCCCCGGGTGCCGATCCTGAAGTGAGGCTTACGCGTCGCAAATCCCAACAAGACGGGAAGCGAGCGGTCGGGGCGCGGCTTTTTGGAGGGAGGCGGACCTACGGGTGCCGACGAGCCTCCCGGGACGGTCGCGCTTCCGGGCCATCTCGGTGTCGGGGGATCCGCCGGCTCCTCGGGGACTGCGGGTTTGGCCGGCATCGCTTTGGTCGTTGTAGGGTAGTCGCCATCCTACGATGCAGGGTTCGGGTTGGACCCGACCTGTTGGCTTGACAGCAGGGCGAGGCATCAGGGGGCCGCTCACCCCTGATTCGGGTTTTGATGGTGGGTGATGGAGGAATTTTCGGCTGGATTCGAGTCCCAAAGTCACCAAACACCGCAACAGGGGTCCTCTTTCCTCTGTATAGGAATCTCGAAAGACGGATCGGTTAACAGGACGCCCGATGTAGGTTGAAGGACCGCAGTCCCGATGCTATACACGGTACGCACAAGGGTCCGCCTTCCCCCTCGTATAAAAACGCGGAGGCGGGGACACGGTTTAGGAAGCCCGATGTGGGTTGAAGGACATTACCGTCCCGATGCTACACACGGCTCGAACAGGGGTGCGCCTATCCCCTGTACAAAACACGGAGGCGCCCGGTGCAGGGTGTCTATCAGCATGCGATGGCACTCTGCCTCTAGATATAAGGTAGTTCTTCACCTTACAATGTGGGTGCGAGCAGAACCTTAGCAGTTGGTTTCACGTGGAAACAATCCTTGAACTAGCGATGCAATACTTCAGGAGCTTCCCCTCGCCACACTCCTTAACTGGAGTTCTTCCTGGGAGGGAGGGAAGAAAGGAACATATCTTATACTCCCCTCCTCTCCAAATCGAACTTTTACTCTGCGGCGGGAGGGCCACTACCTCCTCCCGTCATGTCTTCTCTTTCTCCCGATGGGGGGTGGAGGGGGAGAGTCGAGATTTAGAATCTCGACACTCCTCTCACCTGGGGGGGGTTAAATAGGGAGGGCAAAAAAGAAGGGGAAGTAAGGGGAAGAAGGTCGAGCAAAACCAGTCTGCTCCCTCCTTCCACTTACTGACATCTTGGCGGCGCTCCCATGGGTGTCGATGGGTGCGCCGTCGCCGGTGGCGACGATGACGGCGGCGGGTGCGGCATAAGTCGCACCAGCCGGACCGTCACCGGACGCAAGAGGGGCCCGGGTGGTAAGGGAAGTTGGGGTCTCCTGCCAGGAGCTTTTCCCCTCGCCCGTCCCGGTCTACGCTACCTCTCGGCGCTTTCTTTTTGGGCCATGACCGCCTCGCAAAAGGCGGCCACGGCTTTCCAGTTGTCCTCGCTTCCGAACATCTTGACGACGACGCTCGGCAGCGCCAAGTCGTCCCCGATAGTCCGGGTTAGGACATCGCGCTCGTCCCTCCAGGCTGGGCATGCCTGAAGGGTGTGTTGCGCGGTGTCCTTCTCATGGCCGCAATGGTGGCAGGCCTCGCTTGCCTCCCGTCCGATGCGTTGCAGGTACTCTCTGAAACACCCATGTCCGGAGAGCACCTGTGTCATCCTAAACGTACTGTTGCCTCACGCCCTGTCCAGCCACTCCTCCAGACAGGGCAGGACGGCCGATATAGTCCTCTCCCCGGATGTTGGGGGGCGCTCGTGCAGCGACGCGATCCATTGCTGCTCGAGGGACTTTTTTTCCTAGAGCTTCCAAGTGCCCAGTATCCTGGCCGGGATCTTGGCGACTCTTCCCCTGCGTGCCGCGGATTTCCGGTTATACAAACGTCTGTATGAATCCGCGACCATATGCAGGGAGGGGAGTCCGGCCAGAATGGTGGCCGCCGCGTGCGACACCGTCCTGTAGCCTCGGACGAGACAAATGGCCAATCTACGCTGGACGCAACGCATCGCGTCCTGTATGCGTCTGGTGGCCATCGCCTCGCCCGCCCACACCGGTGCTGCATACATTATTATGCTAAAGACGGTGTGCGCGTAGACGCGGCGCACCCGACCGTCCGGCCCTCCGAGATTTGGCAGCAAGCGGCTAATCGCTGCCGCCGCGTTCTCCGCTCTCGGGACCAGGCGGTCAAAGTGACCCGCGAAGCTCCATCGGCCGTCGATGTGGAGCCTCAGGTATATAATCTGGAACCCCACGAGGACAACAGTGCCGTCCACATCTAGTCGGGAGGTGGGGGAAGGCTCCCCAGCGGCCCGGCGGTCGTAGAAGTAGACCGCCTCGGTCTTGCTGGGGGCCACCCTCAGGCCAGTCCGGCTTATGGCTCTCACGAGGCCTGCCACCCCTTCGTTGGCCCTGTTTAGGGCTTCCCCCCCAGTTGTCCCCCTCGGCTACCAGCAGGGTATCGTCGGCATACCCGATGACCCGACAGTCGAGGGGGAGGGCGGTATGGAGGACCCCGTCGTACCCGAGGTTCCACAACAGCGGGCCCAGCACCGAGCCCTGTGGAACTCCGCAGTACACGCGACGGGTGTGACCCTGGCCGTCTTGGTCCTTGTATTCGAGCCTACGGTGACCGAATTAAGCCCGAATACCCCTCACGAAATATTCGGGGACGCGGTGGGTGATGAGAGCGTCCCCAATTGCCTTCCACGGGAGGGTTAAAGGCGTTGGACACGTCCAAAGCGACGGCCAACGCCTCCTGCGTTCCACAGCTGACTCCGTGAGGGCCCTGACGCGCAGTACGGCGTCCACCGTGGACCTCACGGAAGCCGTATTGTTCCTCGTGAAGGGAAGGGACCTCATCGCGCGCCAGATGCTGGACGAGTCGGCGAACGAGAATCCTCTCGTATATTTTGCCGACCTCGTCCAGCAGGCAAATCGGCCGGTACGTTGACGGGTCACCCTCCTTCTTACCGCCCTTGTGGAGAAGAACCAACTTGGCTCTTTCCCACATTGGGGGGAATTTCTCCTCCGCAAGGCATCTATTGAAGATGCCTCTAATCCACCCGGATAGGTTTGCCTCCTCCAGGGCGAGCTTCCAAACACGCCCTGGGATGCCGTCCGGGCCAGGGGCCTTGTTGTTCTTGACCTTTCGGACGGCATCCCTCATCTCCTCCTCGGTGATTTCGAGATCCCTGGACCAGGCCTCGGCAGCGCCGGTGTTCGCGCTGCGCCAGTCGAGACCTCGAGAGTCGGGTTTAGTCGGGAACAAAGTCCCGACTATTTGGTCCAGGGATCCCGAGGGGAGGGTTTCCGTCACGGGGGGCGCCCAATGACGAAGTTTGTTCGTCACTATCTTGTATGGGCGCCCCCACCGGTCGGCGTCCAGAAACGCGATCAATTCGTCCCACGATTTCACCCTGGAGGAGCGAATGGCGACACTCAGAGCCACTCGAGCGGACCGGTAGTCGCTGAGTGCCTCGGCTTTCCAGGCCTCGTCGCCACGGCGCTGGGCGCGTTTGAGGAGTCTCCTGGCTGCGACGGAGGAGCTGCGAAGAGACGCGATCTCCTCCGTCCACCAATACACAGCCCGGCGCGAGTGGGGCCTGCTTTTGAGCATGGAGAAGTCGCACGCCTGTGTGATCGAGTCTACCAGGCGCGCGACATCCTCCACTAAGTTCCCCACTCCCTCCTCTGGCGGATGGTGTTGCCAAAGGATGGCCTGGACGGCCGCCATTAACCTATCCGGGTCTAACTTTCTCAGATTCCATCGCGGCGGTGGCGCACCGCCGGTCAGGCTCCCGGGCTGGAGGGTGGTACAACCGAACTCGATATATCGGTGGTCCGATAGAGTCTTTTGGTTGACCACCCCCCACGACCAGTTTAGGCGTGCCGCGGAGGTGGTTATCATAGTGAGATCCACTATGGACGCCCCCCGCAGCAGCCGGTCGCACGTAGGCTCGTTGCCGGTGTTTAGCAGGCATAGCCCGAAAGCCCCCATCCAATCCAGTAGGACCTCTCCCTTGGGAGTGGTGAGCCGGTCTCCCCACGCTTGCGCTCTGGCGTTGAAGTCACCGGCCACCACCACCTCCTGGGGGAGCATGCTACGTATGCAGTGCTCCAGCTCCCCCAGATACAGTTCAAATTGGGAGAGGCCCCAACTAGGCGGTGCGTAACACGCCACCACCGCGATGGAACCCCATTTCACCGCCACGTACCCCCTTCCTGACTTGAGTAAGGAACAGGGAGGGTTGTAATTGTCCGTGCCGCGTATGACCGCGACCGTGCCAGAGCCGTCCACCCTCCAATTAGGATGGTTTGATGGGGGTCGGTACGGCTCCGACACGATCGCCAGTCCTATACCACGCTCGGCGATAGTCTGCAGGAGTAAGTCCTGCGCCCGCCGAGCGTGGTTAATGTTTGCCTGTATGAATTTACATGCCCTCATTGATGTCGGTAGAGAGGGCCTCCGTCGACTCAGACCCCGCACCACGTGGCCGTGGAAGGGGGGCTCCATTCGCGTTCGATGGCGCATTTACCCACGGGCTCAATTTCGCCCGGGGTAAGGGTGTCTCCTTTCACGTTACCACGCTTAGGGTCTAAGCGTGGCTTCCTTTGGGGGTTGGGGGAGTCGGAGCAGAGCTCTTTGCTCCCCGCACCCTCCTCGTTTCCTTCTCTGATCGAGTCCGCGCGCCGCTTGCGACACTCCGATGTGTCCATCGGCGCGGGCGCAGACTCGGCTGAAGCCGTTTGGTTCGCTTGTGGGATTTCTCCTACAACGACCTCCATCAGGGACGGAATTGGGCTCTTGTTTTCGATTCCCCCCTTCTCCCCTCCTACCGACGGGGTGGGTTTTTTGGAGGGAGGAATCGATTTGGCCTTCTTCCTGTTGAATTTTTTCGGGGGGTGACAATTCATGCCCCCCATCCTGTGCCCCGCGGGTGCCCCGAAGTCAGCACAGAGTGCGCAGTGCACTCTTTGTTCTGTGCAAAAGTTGGCCTTATGGCACTCTTTGCCGCATCGGAAGCACAGGTTGGCGCAGGATCGGTCGTTGCCGCATTGCTGCTGCACATGCCCCTCCTCCATGCACTTAAAGCATCGGAGGGGGAGCCGCGGCAACAGCTTGATGGGTGATTTGTACCACGATATTGGTACCTTTCCCATCTGTGCCAGTTTGTTGGCTGCGTCTATCGGGCACTGCACCAACACCGTGTTAAGGCCGGTGTGGGGGGCCTTCACGAACGCTCCCACCTTGACGTCCGAGAACCCGCATTTGCCCTCCCCGGAGATTGCGGCAACAATCTCCGCCCGGGTAATGGAATCCTCCAGCCCCCGAATGCGGAGGTCGGCCATTTTCTGGGGGCACGTGACTCGCACTCCTTCGTTGTCCCCGGTCACCTCTCTTACACGCTCGGCGAGTTGTCCCGCCTTGCGTGCCTTGTCCTCGCCAGAAATTTCCAGGATTAAGGCTTCGGTAAGACCTTTTCTTATCTTGGGGCTTCCTTCCTCGATTCCCAGTTGGTCTAGTTTAACCTCTTTTCTGATGGCGGCCATGTTCTCGCCATATTTCCCTTCTGGGCAGGTTATCATGACCGCCGAGGTTTTGGAAACCTTCCTTCTACCGGGTTTCTCTCCCCCCGCTACCTGCCCCTGCTTCTGCTTACCCCGTTCACTGAACGGTGACCGGGCCACAGCAACGGGTTTTGGAGGAGAGGAGTGTCTGTCTTACCTTTCTCTTTCCTTTACGTCCGACCACCACGCTCCACGGAGTTTCGGTGGTCGGAGAGGGGCCATATGTCCCGGGGTCTGTCGACTTCTTGTCGAAGGGCCCTGGGCCTAATGGTCCTCCGTCAGAGGGTGGAGCCCCAGAGGGTTCCGCATCCTGGCGAGATTTCCTTCTAGGTATTCTCATCCAATGCGAATGTCGGCAGAGGAGGAAGGGGAGAGATCTTGGTGTTCGCACGAACCTGGCTTTCTCCCTTCTTCTTTCCCTTCTTAGCCACCTTGTTCTTTTGGCTGTTTTTGGGAACAATATCCTGTGTCTTGGGCTGAGTTGGTGAGGGGATCTCAGCCTCGGCCTTCTTCCCCATTGGCGACTGGGTGTGTGCGTTCAAGGGAGCAGATTGGACCGCCTCCCCCTGTCCGTTCGTTGCTTCGAAGAATCGCAGCATCCTCTCCCTCAAGTCAACACCGATTTGTAGGTGTTTGTTGAGAGCTTCATACAGGATTGCGAACTCATTTTGGACTGGTGGGCAAGTGATTGGAAGAAGGGATCGATCCACTTAAAAAGGCCCCTGTGCCTCCGTTACGCTCGCGGCCTGCGGTTCTACCTCCATGCAGGGGTCACCAGCCAGGCCCGGGGACACGCATGCCGGAGATAGTCCGCCCCTCCTCAAGGCGGTCTTCTTAGGGGAGACATTTTGGGGCGTCCTCAGCCTGAGAGAATGCCACTCCCCGCTGTCGGAATCTGAATCCCGGTCAGATTCAATGCGGTTCCGTCCTCTCAGGTTCCTGCCCCCCTTCTCCTTTTCACTTTTTGTGATGCTTCCCTCTTCGATCAGGCGAGTACTGAGCTGGTTCGTCAGCACTTTTACCTGATCGGCGAGTTCCGCCATCTGCTTTTTGAGCTCGCTCGTCTCCTTTTCTCTCTCGGCTTTGAGGAGCTCTAATTGGTGCCGAAGTTCCTCCGCTTCAGCGTTGCTCGGAGAGGACTGTGTAGTCCTATCATGAAGGACTGCTGTGGCAGCCATGATGGACGCCACAGCCTTCTTCATCTCCCTTTCTAGTGGGCCCTTAATGTTCTTTGAGACCTGCAGACTCTTGAAAATGGTCACGCAGTTTGCTATGGTATCCGACACCACAGCCGGTGTCGGAGAGTGGCGGAACATCTCCCTCGCTACCCTCTGGTTGTCCCGGCATCTCTCCCAGGCCTGTCCATCGGGCATTGAGGCACCCAGGGCCCAATCCGTGTCCTTTCTCTCTCTGGCCTCTTCCCTCGTTCTGGCCCTTGCCTCTCTTTTTTCCCTTGTCCCTTCACCCGTGGTGATGGGCCTTCCTCTGCCTCTTTTGGCGGGGGTGAGGGGCGACTGCTCGTCCTCCAAGCCAGCATAATACGAACCAGCGTGTGATCCTGCTTCGTATTCGTCAGGATCACCCGCCACGCTACTGGCGCGTGATCCCGCTGGGAACTCCAAGTCCTCGTCACTAGGAGCGGGAGTTATACCTGTAGCGGTATACTTGCTCCTTTTCCTGCCCACACGGCAGCTATGACATATATGCGTCGCGTCGTGGGGACATTTGCTTGTCTTTCTGGCCATTGGAAATTGGAGGTATCTCTTTTCCAACGCCTCTCTCGCTGCCGTACCATCCTGAATGGCCGTGATGGTGGGTTTGCCGCCAGATGTCGATGGCCCTGGGTACGAAGGCATATCCTTCCCCACAGGGGCCTCGGGTATTTCGGGGACCTTAAAGGTCTCCCCAGTCGCTCCGTCCGCAGACAATTCTGCGGTAGGTTCCGCCTTGGTCTTCTTATGTGTTTTTGTTTTTAGAGAATTCATTATTTTGAATAATCCCGCTCCCCGCTGCGGCTCCGTCACCCAGGGTGTACTCTCATCTGCCGCAGAGTGTCCCGAAACATGACCGGCAACACTCCACGACAGGGCCCCAAGTTCCCCCTAAGGGGGTGACATACGACACGGGTCGGGGGATATTTCCCTTCCGAAGCAATGCACCGTCGGGGCCCTTTGACGGGAGGTAACTTCCGTCAAAGGCGCGTGCAAGCTGGCCGCCATGGCGGGTAAGACTGGGCCGGGAAGCGGCGACCCAGTCCCAACCGTCCATGGGGCCCCCCGGGTGGCACCACCCGCTGCGGTATCCCGGAGGTCGGAGGCCGGGAACCCCCGAAAGCCCATGGAGGCGTCAAAACCTCCATGGGTGAGTAAGGGGCTGGGGACCAGTACCGGGGATGTATATCCCCCGGCCCGTGTCGTATGTCACCCCCCCGGGGGAACTTGGGGCCCTGTCATGGAGTGTTGCCGGTCACGTTTTGGGACACTTCGCGACAGGTGAGGGTATACCCTGGGTGACGGAGCCGTAGCGGGAAACGGGAATTATCAAAAAATGGAATCAACAAAAATAAATATAAATAAGGAGGTGGGCGTAACGGGAGGCACTGCGAGTCTCGCGGGAAGAAGAGGAAGGATAGCCTCGGTCGGGGCGGCCGCTAGTGTCCCTGTGGTCAGGGGACAGGTCTGCTCTGCCAGGGGAGAAGAATAAAGCCTGGAAAAAGCTAAAATCTCAAAAGAAGATTGAGGAGGAATTAAAAAACTCTCCGGCAGCTGATGTCTGCGCAAAGATTCTCACCGCAACACAGGCGGTGGAGAAGGTGACGAAGGTCTCCAAGAATCTCAAAGGAGACCTCGTCAGGCTTCTTAAGGAAGCCGTGCTGGTGACCTCTGCGGGGGCGGTTACCCTAGCCAGTAGGGGAAGCATGTCCTCCGATGAAGTAAGGAGGCAATTGGAAGAGACCAAGGCTCAGTTTGGGGCCCTCATTAAGGAAAATACCAAACTGAGAAGGGACGTCGAAGAATTGAAGGGAGCGAGCGGTTCTCTTCAGCGTCAAATAGAGGAGTTAACGCGGAGAGAGACCGCGCTTAAAGAGGAGAATGTACTCCTAAGAAAGAGTGGAGGAAGGGACACCCATCAGGAGGAAAGAACCTCCCCTGGAGGTGGCTTCAAATACCCCTACCCCTGCCCCTCGTACAAGGAGCAAAGAGGTTATGGGGGTAATTAATTATGCGGAAGAAGGCTCCTGCGAGGAGATGGAAACCGAACCGCTCCTGGAGAAAAGGCCCCAGAAACTGACTCGGTGGCTCCCAAATCCATGGGGACAAACACATCCCCCGCGGGATCATCAAAGAGGGAAGGTCTCAAATATAAAAGAGGAGGTAAGACTGGACAAAAGAAAGGAGGAGAAAAAAAAGGGTGCGGCGAGGAAACTGGAGGTACCGCAACCCCAAAGTAAAAAACCGCCAATCTCCCTCTCGCTCATGGAGGAGAGGGAGATAAGAATTAAGGCCAACCCCGAGGTGGGCTGGAATGTGGGGGAGGTCGTGTCCAAGGCCCTTAAGATCATCAAAGGGCGGAAGTATCTCGGAGAGGGAGACCTGATAGAGGTCAGGTATGCCGAAAACCTCGCCTCGGGATCGACCTATGTGAGAGAGGATCATGGCTCCTCCAGAGGACAAAAGGAAAGAGGAGCGGGAACTAAAGCCGCCATGCTTAAAGGCGGGGGAGGACCCGTCCCAGGACCGTCGCGGGCAGCCGACAAGGAGCGGCTCACATATGCGGCGGCACTGGGAAGGAAAGGGAAACTGAGGATCAGGAAGGAGACCGCATTCCTGGCACCCCCGACAGGCAAGGTGAAGGGAAAGGAGAAGGGGGAGAAGAAGAGACCACTGCCACCTGAACTCCATGATGGGGGGAAAAAGAGAGCTGGTGCCCCCAGGCCGATAAGGGTCCCCCGCACTGCGGCGGTTGTCCTGACATGCCCGGATGGGCAGTACAGCGAAATGGTCCGCCATGCGAGGGGCCAGATCGACCTGACTGAGCCCAATATTACAGAGATCAGGAACAGGAGGGCCCTGACAGTGGCGATTATATATGAAGTGGGAGGGGAGAGAGCCAGCCAAAAAGCTATGGCTCTTGCCTCCAAACTTAGGAAGGCGTTGGAGGGGGTGGAGGGAGTTAAAGTGTCCCTCCCTACCAAGACTGCGGAGCTCCTGTTCCGAGACCTGGACGACGTAGTCCAGACTTCGGAGGTAAGGGACGCAATCGCAGAAGTCGGTGGATGTGCTCACGGGGACATCAAGGTGGGGGCGATTCGAAGAGCCCCCAACGAGATGAGGTTGGCGTGGGCCAAATGCCCTGCAGCTGCCGCCAATTTGGTGGCGAAAGCTGGCAGAATCAGGGTTAGATGGGCCCACACCAGGGTTGAATTGCTGGAGGAGAGGCCCCTCCAGTGCTTTAAATGCCTGGGTAGGGAACACGTACAGTCTAGATGCACGGCAGCCGTGGAACGGAGATTCGGTTGCTTCCAGTGCGGGGAGGAGGGACACCGAGCGGACTGTAGGGCGGCGCCCAGATGTCCCATATGCGCGGATAGGGGGAAGCCGGCAAGACATAGGGCAGGGAATGCGGCCTGTCCCATAGCGCAGGGAGGCCGCATGTCTGGGCGAACTGCCGGGGCCCCTAGTGGGGAAACACGCAGGCCCGCAGGGGAGAGCCCTGGCGGAAAACCCTCCTCTATAAAGGGAGAAAGACCGGACGCGTCAAAGAGGGCAATGGATGTGGGAACTCCCACGCCTCACGGCGCGTCAACCCCTAGGTCGCAACCGAAGAGGAAAAAAGAGAGAGAATTAGAGAAAAAGGCCAAAGACCTTAACAATTCTTGCTCCTCACCCCCCAATAAGCAGCTAAAGGAGGGAGGAGGAAATGGAGGGGAATGAGGAAACGAGGTATGTCCCCGACATCAAAGAAGGGGAGAATACCCTGGAGGGGGTACCGCCGGTAACCGCCGGAGCAGCGGTAGCTGGGATGGTGGGTGAGACCGAGGCGAAGAAGAGAAACAAAGGGGAGGATGAGGATAAAATTCTCTTTCCCTTAGAGTACCCCCCTGAAGGAGAGGGTACAAAATGAGAAAGGGGCCCCGAAAGCCCCTCTTCTTTAAAGGAATCGGAGGCAGGCCCGAGTCAAAATTTAAATAATAAATAAATGGCGGCTTAGGTCCTGCAGGCAAATCTCAACCACGCCCGTTAAGCGCAAGATTTGTTTGTGCACACTCTGGCAGAGCGTAGTTGTGGTTTGGACATTGCTGCGGAGCCGTACCAGATCCCCGAGCACCCTTCGTGGGTGGGGAACGATTTGGGCTCCGTAGCAATTACATGGAGGGCGGATGCTCCGGCCTCATTTCCCGCCACACTGGTGGGCAAGAGCAAAGGGTGGGTGGCGGTCAGGTGGGGACCCGTTTTGGTCGTCGGGGTCTACCTGCCGCCTAGCCTGGACCTCTCAGGATTTGCCGAAAGGTTGGACTCTCTTTCCGCTATTATCAGCGGGAGTGGAGTGGGACGGGTGGTAGTCTCGGGGGACTTTAACGCAAAATCGATGTCGTGGGGTTCCCCGAGAACGGACCGCCGAGGTGTCGCGGTCGAGGAGTGGGCCGTGACACTGGATTTAAGGCTGCTCAATGAGAGAGGAATAAGCACCTGCATACGGGAAAGGGGGGAGTCGGTGGTGGACCTTACCTGGGCATCCCCAGCGACCCTCAACAAGGTGCTAGGGTGGAGAGTGGCCACTGAGGTCGAGACATTGTCGGACCATAGGTACATAGTCTACGGCCTCGTGGTCACACCTGAGCAGGTGCTCCAGCGTCGACAGCTGAGAGAGACGCGACCTCTCCTAGGCGCTGGAGCACAAAGAAAATGAACGAGGACGCCTTTATGGCCTCGATTTTCTCAGCCACATGGTTGGGGAAAGGAAAACCGAAAGAGGCCAGTAAAGACATCGACCAGGAGGTTGAGTGGATCCGGGGCGTCATGTCTGAAGCATGTGATGCGTCAATGCCCCGGATCAAGGCTGGTCGACAAGGCTGTAGAGCGGCGTACTGGTGGAACGGGGAGATCGCGGAATTGCGACAATCCTCGGTCCACCAAAGGAGGATATACGCCCGGGCCAAGAAGAGGGATAGGCCGGTAGAGGTAGTGATAGGCCTCTACCAGGCGTACAGAGTGGCCTGGGACGCCCTACGCCTAGAGATCAAAAAGGCGAAAGCCAGGGCGTAGGACGAGCTCCTAGTGCAGTTAGAAGAGAACCCTTGGGCACGACCTTACCAGATGGTTCTCGGGAAGCTCCGCAATAGAGGGCCACCGGCTACGGAGACCCGGAAGCCCTGGACCGGGTGGTCGGAGGGCTCTTTCCCCCGTGCGAGAAGGAGGATACCCTCTCCCCCATCCTTACGGGGGAAGGACCCGAATGGTTGAAGGAGCTGAAGGTCTCGGGAGACTAAATGAAGAGGTGCAGGAGAAGACTCCGCGGCACCAAGGCCCCCGGACACGATGGCCTCCCTAGGAAAACGTGGAGCCTTTGAGGTGATAGGTGGGCATCTCTCGCACCTGTATTCGGAGTGCCTCAGACTGGGAATCTTCCCTGAGAGGTGGAAAAGGGCCAATCTGGTCCTCTTGCACAAGGAAGGCAAAGACACGGAGACCTCCTCGTCGTTCAGGCCCATATGTCTGCTCGACGAGGCTGGCAAAATCCTGGAAAGGATAGACGCCAATCGTTTCGTCAAGCACTTTGAAAGCATAGGGCCGAACTTGGATGACCGGCAGTACGGCTTCCGCGGTGGAAGATCAACCGTGGACGCAGTACTGAGGGTGCGCGCCTTTGCGGAGGCCGCGGTGCGGGAGGGCAGGGTGGCAATCGGCGTGTCTCTTGACATCTCGAACGCCTTTAACACCCTGCCCTGGAGGTGTATCCAAAGAGCCATGGCCTGCTTCGGCGTGCCGGGATACCTCCGCCGAATCATCCAATCGTACCTCAGCGACCGCTCCCTGCATTACACCAACAGGGATGCGGTAGAGGTTACGAGACGAGTGGGGTGTGGGGTTCCGCAGGGGTCGGTCATCGGACCACTCCTGTGGAACCTGGCCTTCGACGGGGTAATAAGGACGGCCATCCCCCCCGGCTGCACGGTCGTCTGCTACGCGGACGATACGATCGTGTTAGCCGAGGGAGAAAACGGAAGGGAGGCCTCGGCCCTAGCCACGGTAGCGACGGCGTGTATTACGCGGGCTATCAGGGAGTTGGGCCTGATAGTGGCGCCCCAGAAGACTGAGGCAATCATGTTCCGGCCAGGTGCCAGAGGTGTGCCGCCGAGCCTTCGGGTTATGGTGGAGGGGGTGGAGGTAAAGGTGGGAAATACCCTCAAATATCTGGGGCTACTCCTGGACAGTGGGTGGCGCTTCGCCGCGCACTTCGCCCAGTTAGCCCCCCGTCTGGAGAAAGCAGCTGCCGCGCTGGGCCGTCTACTTCCGAACCTGGGAGGTTCATACAGCCTCCTGACGGTCGAGTCAGGAGGCTGTATGAATGGATGGTCCACGCTATGATACTGTATGGGGCACCCGTATGGACCGAGGATATCAGCGACAACCAAAGGACTCTGGGCATTTTACACGGGGTCCAAAGGAAAATGGCATTACGGGTGGTACGTGCCTACCGTACAGTGTCGTTTGAAGCGGCGACTTCTTTGGCGGGGATTCCTCCCGTGGAGCTTCTCGCGAGAATGTACACCGATGTGTACCGACGCATGCGAGGGCTCCGGGAGGCGGGGCGGAACATCGTCTGCCGGGCGAGGAGTGCGGTGGGGCGGCAACACCATAAGAAAATGCTGGAACGGTGGAAGCAGCAGTTGCTCTCTTCGTCTGGCAGAGCTGCGGGGCGTAGAGTGGTTGAGGCCATAGGGCCTCACTTAGAGGCCTAGATAGAAAAGAGAAAGGGAGGAATGACCTTCCGTATGACCCAGGTGTTTACAGGGCACGGCTGTTTCGGTGAATATCTGGGCCGTATTGGGAAGGAACTTACGGGCAAGTGTCACCACTGCACCGACCCCCTGGACTCGGCGCAGCACACCCTGGAGGTATGTCCTGCGTGGGTAAAAAGCCGGGCGGAATTGTCCTTGGCCGTGAAAGAGGATCTAGCCATAGTAAAGACTATGGTAGGGGGGAGGATAAATGGAAGGCGGTGGCCTCCTTCTGTGGAGTAGTCCTCAGGACAAAGGAGGAGGTGGAGCGAGAAAGAGAGCAAAAAAGACGAGAGAAACGCCGGGAAAGGGAATGTGAGACTCCTCCTCCATCTTCTGGAAATTCGGGCGAGAACCTCCAACACCAGAGCCCCACCCTTGGAAGTCAACCACTAGTAAGTGAGCAGACAGACCTACGGGTTGAGGCAGGCAGTAGGGTGGGTATCGAAGTAGGACGAAGATGACGATAAAAGGGGCGACACGATCATCTTTCCCCCTAGGCGTCTCTTGTGTGGGACAGACGCAGAGACGGAGGTTGGGGTAAGAAACGGATATTCCACCTCCGTCAACTGCAATCTGAAAAAAAGAAGACCCCGGCTGGTATCCCGGGGTCGTATTAGGGGAGGGACACTCCTTTAAAGGGTGCCCGCTGGACCTAGGTTCAAGTGTGTGTTTGTGAGACGGGCAGGGGAAGGGATAGTGCCGTTGGCGAGGCCCTCCTCCATGCATAAACCGTCTGGGAAGGATACCCGAAAGGGTTTTAGTGGGTATTCCGGCGCACTCTATTAGCGCCGGCAAGTCCCACATACCCCGGCCAACCAATACCAGGCCGGGGATACGTAAAGGCATTTCCCCCTCAAAAAAAAAAAAAAAAAGGTTAACCTAACCTAACCTAACCTAACCTAACCTAGGTTAGGTTAGGTCCTCCACCCTCCTCGTCGTGCGCCACCTTGTCGTGGTGAGGAGGCTTAACCCTGAAACCCCATGGAACACCCACACGGCTCCGGCCAAGTTGGGTGAACCTCCAGGGTGGAAGGGGAACTAAGAGCGCACCGTACCCTTAGTAAGGGTACAAGGGGAGCCCAGCGACTCCCTTAGGGACTGCGCCCACCCCCTTGGGGGTGGTCTAAAGCGTGGACCCAATCGCTGGTAGGGGTAGGCGGCCCTAAATGCAATCGCCCGGTGGTACGGCACCGTTGGGGGAGGACTGCTCCCCGCCCGTGACACACCGCTGGGTGCTCCTGGCACATGAGGGTTTCCGCGCGTGTGGGTGTTCCCGCCGCGCGGCGTCCCTCGGGGAGATGTGGGTGCTGGCATGGGCCGGCGTCCCACAGTCGTGGGGCTCCATCTCGCGTGCAGGCGGCTCAGTGGGTTCTGCCCCTGAGTGCGCGCCGCGAGAGGAGCAGACGGGCCGATGGATCTCCGGAACTCCCGGACCCATCGGGCCGGGCCTCTTCCGAGCCGTTCGGACGTTTTCCGAGGTCGGGGTCGGGGAGGCGGAGGAGGGCCGGCGCGAGCCGCACGGGCATAGCCCGACGGCGCCGGGTCGGCCCGGCCGTCGGACCCGCTCGGACGTATTCCGAGGCAGCGTTCGACGGCGAGATGGAGCCCGACGGTGCATCGCGACCGTTTCCCTTCCGAAGCGGTGTATCGTCGGGGCCCTTTTGGCGGGAGGTAACTTCCGTCAAGGGCGCGTGCAAGCTGGTCGCCATGGCGGGTAAGACTGGGCCGGGGAGCGGCGACCCAGTCCCAACCGTTCATGAGGCCCCCCGGGTGGCACCACCCGCTGCGGTATCCCGGAGGTCGGAGGCCGGGAACCCCCGAAAGCCCATGGAGGCGTCAAAACCTCCATGGGTGAGTAAGGGACCGGGGACCAGTGCCGGGGATGTATATCCCCCGGCCCGTGTCGTATGTCACCCCCCCGGGGGAACTTGGGGCCCTGTCGTGGAGTGTTGCCGGTCATGTTTCGGGACACTCTGCGGCAGGTGAGGGTACACCCTGGGTGACGGAGCCGCAGCGGGGAGCGGGATTATTCGAAACAATAAATTCTCAAAAAATCAAATCCAATAAGAAGACCAAGGCGGAACCCACCGCAGAATTGTCTGCGGACGGAGCGACTGAGGAGACCTTTAAAATCCCCGAAGTACCCGAGGGCTCTGAGAAGAAAGATATGCCTTCGTACCCAGGGCCATCGACATCTGGCGGCAAGCCTACCATCACGGCTATTCAGGATGGTAAGGCAGCGAGGGAGGCGTTAGAAAGGAGATACCTCCAATTTCCAATGGCCAAAAAGACGAGCAAGTGCCCTCATAGCGCAAGGCATGTATGCCATAGCTGCCGAGTGAGCGGGAAAAGAAGCAAGTATACCGCTACAGGTATAACTCCCGCTCCTAGTGATGAGGACTCGGCGTTCCCAGCAGGATCACGCGCCAGTAGCGTGGCGGGTGATCCTGACGAGTACGAAGCAGGATCACACGCTGGTTCGTACTATGCTGGCTCGGAGGACGAGCAGTCCGACATCAGCTCCGTCAAGAGAGGCAGAGGAAGGCCCATCACCACGGGTGAAGGGACCAAAGAAAAAAGGGAGGCAAAGGCCAGAGCAAAGGAAGAGGCCAGAGAGAGAGAGGACACAGATTGGGCCCTAAGTGCCTCAATGCCCGATGGACAGGCCTGGGAGAGATGCCAGGACATCCAGAGGGTGGCGAGGGAGATGTTCCGCCACTCTCCGACACCAGCTGTGGTGTCCGACACGATAGCCAACTGCGTGACCATTTTTAAGAGTCTGCAGGTCTCCAGGAACATAAAGGGCCCACTAGAAGGGGAGATGAAGAAGGCAGTGGCGTCCATCATGGCTGCCACAGCAGTCCTTCATGATAGGACTACACAGTCCTCTCCGAGCAACGCTGAAGCGGAGGAACTTCGGCACCAATTGGAGCTCCTCAAAGCCGAGAAAGAAAAGGAGACGAGCGAGCTCAAAAAGCAGATGGCGGAACTCGCCGATCAGGTAAAAGTGCTGACGAACCAGCTCAGTACTCGCCTGATCGAAGAGGGAAGCATCACAAAAAGTGAAAAGGAGAAGGGGGGCAGGAAACGGAAAAGACGGAACCGCATTGAATCTGACCGGGATTCATATTCCGACAGCGGGGGGTGGCATTCTCTCAGGCTGAGGACGCCCCAAAATGTCTCCCCAAAAAAGACCGCCTTGAGAAGGGGCGGACTATCTCCGGCATGCGTGTCCCCGGGCCTGGCTGGTGACCCCTGCATGGAGGTAGAACCGCAGGCCGCGAGCGTAACGGAGGCACAGGGGCCCCTTTTGAGTGGATTCTTTCAACCCCTTCCTCCAATCACTCGCTCTCCAGTCCAGGGCGAGTTTGCAATACTTTACGAAGCCCTCAATCAACACCTACAAATCGGTGTTGACTTGAGGGAAAGAATGCTGCGATTCTTCGAAGCAACGAACGGGCAGGGGGAGGCGGTCCAATCTGCTTCCCTGAACGCACACACCCAGCCGCCAATGGGGAAGAAGGCCGAGGCTGAGATCCCCTCGCTAACTCAGCCCAAGAAGCAGGATACTGTTTCAGCCAAAAGCAGTCAAGAGAAGGAAAAAGCGTCCAAGAAAAGAAAGAAGGGAGAAAGCCAGGTTCGTAACACCAAGATCTCTCCCCTTCCTCCTCTGCCGACACCCGCAGCCGCTAAGAAACCTGGAAGGAAATCTCGCCAAGATGCGGAACCCTCTAAGGCTCCACCCTCTGACGGAGGACCATTAGGCCCGGGGCCCTTCGACAAGAAGTCGACAGACCCCGGGACATATGGCTCCTCTCCGACCACTGAAACTTCGTGGAGCGTGGTGGTCGGACGTAAGGGAAAGAGGAAGGTAGGACAGACTCCCCTCCCCTCCAAAACCGTACCCGTTGCTGTGGCCCGGTCACCGCCCAGTGAACAGGGTAAGCAGAGGCGGGGGCAGGTAAAGGGGGGAGAGAAACCCGGTAAAAGGAAGGTTCCCAAAACCTCGGCGGTCATGATAACTTGCCCAGAAGGGAAATATGGCGAGAACATGGCCGCTATCAGAAAGGAGGTTAAACTTGACCAACTGGGAATCAAAGAAGAAAGCCTCAAGATAAGGAAAGGCCTCACCGGAGCCTTAATCCTTGAGATTTCCGGTGAGGACAAGACACGCAAGGCGGGACAACTCGCCGAACGTGTGAGAGAGGTGACCGGGGACAACGAAGGGGTGCGAGTCACGTGCTTCCAGAAAATGGCCGACCTCCGCATTCGGGGGCTGGAGGACTCCCTTACCCGGGCGGAGATTGTTGCCGCAATCTCCGGGGAGGGTAAATGCGGGTTCTCAGATGTCAGGGTGGAAGCGTTTGTTAAGGCCCCCCGCACCGGCCTCAATACTGTGTTGGTGCAGTGTCCGATAGACGCGGCAAACAAATTGGCACAGATGGGTAAGGTATCGATATTGTGGTACAAATTACCCATCGAGCTGTTGCCGCGGCTCCCCCTCCGATGCTTTAAGTGCATGGAGGAGGGGCATGTGCAGCAGCAATGCGGCAGCGACCGATCCTGCGCCAACATGTGCTTCCGCTGAGGCAAAGAGGGCCACAAGGCCAACTCCTGCACAGAACAAAGAGTGCACTGCGCACTCTGTGCTGACTTTGGGGCACCCGCGGGGCACAGGATGGGGGGCATGAATTGCCACCCTCCGAAAAAACCCAACAGGAAGAAGGTCAAACAGATTCCTCCCTCCAAAAAACCCACCCTTTCGGTGGGAGAGGTAAGGGGGGGAATCGACAATGGGAACTCAATTCCGTCCCTGATGGAGGTCGTTGTGGGAGAAGTCCCACAAGCGAAACAAACGGTCCCAGCCGAGTCTGTGCCCGCGCCGATGTACACATCGGAGTGTCGCAAGCGGAGCGCGAACTCGGTCAGGGAAGAAAACGAAGAGGGCGCGGGGGGCAAAGAGCTTCGCTCCGACTCCCCCAAGCCCCGAAAAAAGCCACGCTTAGACCCTAAGCGTGGTAACGTAAAAGGAGACACCCTTACTCCGGGCGCAATTGAGCCAGTGGGTAATATGACATCGGACACGGATGGAGCCCCCTTCCACGGCCCTGTGGAGGGGAGACTAAAACGACGGGGGCCCATCCTACCGACATCAATAAGGGCCTGTAAATTTATACAGGCAAACATTAACCACGCTCGGCGGGCGCAGGACTTACTCCTGCAGACTATCGCCGAGCGTGGTATAGGAATGGCGATCGTGTCGGAGCCGTACCGACCACCATCAAAACACCCTAATTGGAGGGTGGACGGCTCTGGTACGGTCGCGGTCATACGCGGATCGGACAACCACAACCCGCCCTGTTCCTTACTCAAGGCAGGAAAGGGGTATGTGGCTGTAAAATGGGGATCCATCGCGGTAGTGGCGTGTTACGCACCGCCTAGTTGGGGCCTCTCCCAATTTGAGCTGTATCTGGGGGAGTTAGAGCACTGCATACGCAGCATACTCCCCCAGGAGGTGGTGGTGGCCGGTGACTTCAACGCCAGAGCGCAAGCCTGGGGAGACCGGCTCACCACCCCCAAGGGAGAGGTCCTACTGGATTGGATGGGGGCCTTCGGGCTATGCCTGCTAAACACCGGCAACGAGCCTACGTGCGACCGGCTGCTGCGGGGGACGTCCATAGTGGATCTCACTATGATAACTCCCTCCGCGGCACGCCTAAATTGGTCGTGGGGGGTGGTCGACCAAGAGACTCTATCGGACCACCGATACATCGAGTTCGGTTGTACCACCCTCCAGCCCGGGAGCCCGACCGGCGGTGCGCCACCGCCGCGATGGAATCTAAAAAAGTTAGACCCGGATAGGTTAATGGCGGCCGTCCAGGCCATCCTCTGGCAACACCATCCGCCAGAGGAGGGAGTGGGGAGCCTGGTGGAGGATGTCGCGCGCCTGGTAGACTCGATCACACAGGCGTGCGACTTCTCCATGCCCAAGAGCAGGCCCCACTCGCGCCGGGCTGCGTACTGGTGGACGGAGGAGATCGCGTCTCTTCGACGCTCCTCAGTCGCAGCCAGAAGGGCCCTTAAACGCGCCCAGCGCCGTGGTGACGAGGCCTGGAAAGCCGAGGCACTCGGCGACTACCGGTCCGCTCGAGTGGCGCTGAGTGTCGCCATCTGCTCCTCCAGGGCGAGATCTTGGGACGAACTGATCGCGTCCCTAGACGCCGACCCGTGGGGGCGCCCGTACAAGTAAGTGACAGATAAACTACGTCACTGGGCGCCCCCCGTGACGGAAACCCTCCCTTCGGGATCCCTGGACCGAATTGTCGGGACCTTGTTCCCGCCGAAACCCGATCCCCGAGGTCTCAATTGGGGCAGCGCGAACACCGGCGCTGCCGAGGCCTGGTCCAGGGATCTCGAAATCACTGAGGAGGAGTTGAGGGATGCCGTCCGGGGGGTCAAGAACAACAAGGCCCCTGGCCCGGACGGCATCCCAGGGCGCGTTTGGAAGCTCGTCCTGGAGGAGCCAAACCTATCCGGGTGGCTAAGAGGCATCTTTAATAGATGCCTCGCGGAAGAGGAATTCCCCCCAATGTGGGGAAGAGCCAAGTTGGTTCTTCTCCACAAGGGCGGTAAGAAGGAAAGTGACCCGTCATCGTACCGGCCGATTTGCCTGCTGGACGAGGTCGGTAAAATATACGAAAGGATTCTCGTTCGCCGACTCGTCCAGCATCTGGCGCGCGATGAGGTCCCTTCCCTTCACGAGGAACAATACGGCTTCCGTGAGAGCAGGTCCACGGTGGACGCCGTACTGCGCGTCAGGGCCCTCACGGAGTCAGCTGTGGAACGCGAGAGGGTGGCGTTGGCCGTCGCTTTGGACGTGTCCAACGTTTTTAACACCCTCCTGTGGAAGGCAATCGGGGACGCGCTCAACACTCACCGCGTCCCCGACTACCTCGTGAAGGAAATTCGAGCCTACTTCGGTCACCGTAGGCTCGAATACAGGGACCAAGAAGGCCGGGGTCACACCCGTCGTGCGTACTGCGGGGTCCCACAGGGCTCGGTGTTGGGCCCGCTGCTGTGGAACCTCGGGTACGACGGGGTCCTCCATACCGCCCTCCCCCTCGACTGCCGGGTCATCGGGTATGCCGACGATACCCTGCTGGTAGCCGAGGGGGACAACTGGGGGAAAGCCCTAAACAGGGCTAACGAAGGGGTGGCAGGCCTAGTGAGGGCCATAAGCCGGATTGGCCTGAGGGTGGCCCCCAGCAAGACCGAGGCGGTCTACTTCTACGACCGCCGGGCCGCTGGGGAGCCTCCCGACTAAATGTGGACGGTACTGTTGTCCCAGTGGGGTCCCAAATTAAATACCTGGGGCTCCACATCGACGGCCGATGGAACTTCGCGGGTCACTTTGACCGCCTGGTCCCGAGAGCGGAGAAGGCGGCGGCAGCGATTAGACGCTTGCTGCCGAATCTTGGAGGGCCGGACGGTCGGGTGCGCCGCGTCTACGCGCACATCGTCCTTAGCATACTGATGTATGCAGCACCGGTGTGGGCGGGCGAGGCGATGGCCACTAGACGCATACAAGACGCGATGCGTCGCGTCCAACGCAGGTTGGCCATTCGTCTCGTCCGAGCCTATAGGACGGTGTCGCACGCGGCGGCCACCATCCTGGCCGGACTCCCCCCCTGCATATGGTCGCGGATTCATACAGACGTTTGTATGACCGGAAATCCGCGGCACGCAGGGGAGGAGTCGCCAAGATCCCGGCCAGGATACTGGGCACTTGGAAGCTCCAGGAGAAAAAGTCCCTCGAGCAGCGATGGATCGCGTCGCTGCACGAGCGCCCCCCAACATCCGGGGAGAGGACTATATCGGCCGCCCTGCCCTGTCTGGAGGAGTGGCTGGACAGAGCGTGGGACAACAGTACGTTTAGGATGACACAGGTGCTCTCCGGACATGGGTGTTTCGGAGAGTACCTGCACCACATCGGACTGGAGGCAAGCGAGGCCTGCCACCATTGCGGCCACGAGAAGGACACCGCGCAACACACCCTCCAAGCATGCCCAGCCTGGAGGGACGAGCGCGACGTCCTAACCTGGACTATCGGGGACGACTTGGCGCTGCCGAGCGTCGTCATCAAGATGCTCGGCAGCGAGGACAACTGGAGAGCCGTGGCCGCCTTTTGCGAGGCGGTCATGGCCCAGAAAGAAAGCGCCGAGAGGGAGCGTAGACCGGGACGGGCGAGGGGAAGGGCTCCTGGCAGGAGACCCCAACCTCCCCCACCACCTGGGCCCCTCTTACGTCCGGAGACGGTCCGGCTAGTTCGACCCTCGCCGCACCTGCCGCCGTCATCGTCGCCACCGGCGACGGCGCACCCATCGACACCCATGGGAGCGCCGCCGAAATGACAGTAAGTGGGGGGAGGGAGCAGACTGGTTATGCTCGCCCTTCCCTCCCTTAATTACCCTTCTTTTTGCCCTCCCTTTTGAACCCCCCCCTTCCCAGATGAAATGAGGGTCGAGATCTCTAAAGTCTCGACTCTTTCCCCCCCCCCCATCAGGGGGAAGAGAAGACACGACGGGAGGAGGTAGTGGCCTTCCCGTCGCTGAGTAAAAGTTTGATTCGGAGAGGAGGGGAGTATAAGATATTTTTTTTTTCCCCTCCCTCCCAGGAAGAACTCCAACTAAGGAGTGCGGCAAGGGGAGGCTCCTGAAGTATTGCATCGCTAGTTCCAGGAGTCTCCCCTACAATCGCCGAAAA
This sequence comes from Anoplolepis gracilipes, assembly GCF_047496725.1. Classification (NCBI taxonomy): domain Eukaryota; kingdom Metazoa; phylum Arthropoda; class Insecta; order Hymenoptera; family Formicidae; genus Anoplolepis; species Anoplolepis gracilipes. Next base: position 108,464 of record NW_027328677.1, read on the forward strand.
TGCCACTCGTGAGGTTTTTATTGGGTATGCCCTTAAATAGGGAGAGTCCCACATACCCCCCGGATATCCACATTCCGGGGGGATGCGTAATGCATTTTCCTCACGAAAAAAAAAAAAGGTTAGGTTAGGTTCCTCCTCAATAATGCGCCACCTTGACGTGGTGGGGAGGCTCTGTCCTGAAGCCCCGGGAAACCGGAGTGGAGGGAGCTAAGAGCGCATCTTTAGCCGGATTTTCTCTTGGACCCCGGCTCGGGCAGGATGCATAGCACCGGCATGCATACCTGGGTGTTGGACGCGTACGAATCGGTCCCTGCTACAGACGCGACGGTCGGATGCGGCGGAAATGATGGTGAGCGCCACATAGTACGCCGGGGGCGAAAGCCCTTAAACTGGAGCGTGGCTGGGCGGGGGTTGAGGAGTAACGAAGACACTACGCGAGGGCCTTAGCGCGCCCGCCTGAAGAGCGTCCTCCCTTCCGGAGGAGTCCTTATTATAGATGACACCGTATAAAACGTTACGTATATTTATATATAAATGGATTGATAGCTACAATTAGAATTATGTATATGTAAGCTTATACATACTTATACACAATGCCTGCAACATTTTATGTATAATTATTAATAATTATATATAAAATGGACAAATTTCGTATATTTTCGTATAAATTTGTATAATTAGATACGACTATTTTTGTCTGATTATATATAAAAATTTTTTACCGGGTTTATAACACAATATCAATATCTGATCGAATTCATGGTTTGTCACAAATGAACCAACGAGCATTTAACTGTAAATTTACAATACTTATATAAAAATGTAACTTATTTACGGAAGATAACGTTATGCTGCGTAATATTACAAAAATTTAGATATCTTCATAAAATTTTTTTAAATATTAATGATTAAATTATACATATATTAATATTAAATATTAATTTAAAGTAAATTAAAAACTCTATTTATTTTCTTTTTTTTTATTTATTTTTATAAATACATATATATATTTTTATGTATAATTATATATAAAATATAAAATAAAATATATATATATATATATATATGTTACGTCCAGGCCCGTAGAGAGGATGAGTCAGAGAAAGGGCGTAACAAGAACTGTTCCGATGTCAAAAGTCTTATCGACGAGTGACTCGGTCGAGCGAGCTGCAGGTTAGCAAACAGGTAAACGACGGGTGTCGTTATTACTCTGTTAGGCGAACGCTCTCTCGGTGGTCCCTTTTTCGTAAGAGAATCGAATCTCTTTTACGCGGGACGGGACCTTATATGATCTTTCGCGTGGAGGGAGTGAGAGAGTTAAATAAGTTTACCGATCATTTTAATTTTTAGATTAATATTTATTCAATTAATTCTTACCATTTTACATATGATCTTATTAATATCGGCTTTAAAATTATTTGTATGAGTGTGTGCGTGTGTGTGTGTGTGTGTGTGGATCGCGGGTGTTACATAAGTACGGAGGTCATCAACCAGAAAAGAGGAGGAAAGAGTGCGGTTCTAAAGATTTTATTCTGGTTGGTATTTGTTACAATGGTTTATAATAAGAGGAAAAAAAATAATAATAAAGATTTACGAAAATGTAATATGTGTTACGGCGCGATTTCGCACACGGTCGTGTCGTCCGATCTATGGTCTCGGTTGGCTCGCGAGAATCGGCGAGTCGGTGCGATTTTAGGCATACTTAGTAAAAGAACAGGGTTGAATAAAGGAGAAAGGAGACGATGAGAAAAAAAAAACAAAACAAAAGAGAAGGAAATTAAACTTACTATTTAGGCAGATTTGTTGCGTTTTTTTTAGCTGCTGGTGTAGTTGTGGCTCCAGTTGTGGTCTTACTTGGCGGGTGGTCTTTGTTGAGCACTGACTCTAATAGATTTTAAGATGTAATCGGGACTCCCGCAGTGTAAAACGAATTGCTTGAATTAGCGAACGACCGAAAAATCTGTGCCGAATGAATCTGATGCTGTACTGTCGACTGATTTTAAATTTTTTGGTCTTCATAAAGCGCGAGTCTTCCCTTTTTATATTAAATCTTGAGGGCGTGTTAACAATTTGGGCGGAAGTATTTTTGAGATCTTGACGTGTAAAAAGCTGTCGTTCGGTGAGATCCTTCTCCTCCTTATTTTTGATTGTTGCTGATTGGTGGGCTCTGTACGGCCTCTTAGGAAATTTGGAGATTCTTCATTTGGTTATCTCCTGGGATTATGCAGCTGTTTTTATCCATTTATTTATTTAGGGGATCTCGCTATCGATCCTTTTCGGTCATTTCTTTGAACATCGATTTCAATGTTTAAAACATTTTTTTCGTTCCGCGGCCCTTTTATGACTGGTCGGGCAATTATTGCTTTATCTTTATAGGAGGTAAAGACGTGGAGCCGACAGTGCGTAGCGGCGTTATTTGTTTCTTTCTTAAGATTATGCAGCTGTGTTTGTCGATTTATTCATTTAGAGGATCTCACTATCGACCCTTTCCGGTCGTTTCTTTTGACATCGTTTTCAATATTTTAAAATATTTTTCGTCGCGCGATCCTTTTTATGATTAGTCGGGCGATTATTGCTTCATTTTCGTGGGAGGAAAAACGTGGAGCCGACAGTGCGTAGCATTATTTGTTTCTTTCTTAAGATTATGCAGCTGTGTTTGCCTGTTTCGTTGTTTAGAGGATTTCGTTATTGATCCCTTCCGGTATTTGTTTAGATATCGTTTTTAGTAGGTCTAAACATTATTTGATAATAACGGTTCTTTTCTATTGCGCGACCCGTTTTTTGTGACCGATCGGACGATTATTGTTCATTTCGTGGGAGGAAAAATGTGGAGCCGACAGGACGTAACATATATATATAGTGTTACGTCCGAAAGCAGACTCGTCTTCTTGCTCGTTTTTCTTTCAAACTTTTGACCGATCGATATATCGATTTCCTTATAGCTGACACGGACGTAACAGTATATATAAATCTATATAATTATATATATATTGTATATATATTATATATATATATATATAAAATGTTTTAAGAACCTGCCATTAAAATATTTACCAGTCATTTCGGGAAACCTTGTATGTATAATATATGTATGTATGTATGTATATATACATATATATAATATAAAAATAAAAAATAATTATTGACTTAATTATTACTATACTACTTAATAGCAACAGTAATGGTATTATTAGTGAATTATATAAAAGATTATTTTATTAACACATTTTTTTAATAATGGAAGTATATAATATTTAATTAATTATAAATGTAATTATATATATATATATACATATGTGTCAAGAAATGACCAGCATCTCAGCTTTATAAGAAAATACCCGATTTTAGGGCAAAACAATTGTTTAAAAATTTGTTTAATTATTTTTATCATCAGAACTCTTTATGAAATTAATGTACATGACCAGAACTATACTAGACTGTCTTAAAATATACAGAACTGTCGAAAATCGACCGGCATCTCACATTTATGTTCGAAAATATGAATTTTTTGGGTAAAATAATTGTTTAATCGTCAGAACTATTGACAGGACGTGTTTAGGCGATAGAACTCTTTTTATTCTTACTTCCCCGTAATCAGGTATTCGAAATATGGTGAGATGCTGTAAAGTGTTGTCGGAAGTTAGCATCTCATTTTTAAAAATTCGATTTTAATAATTAATTGGACGGAACTTTTGTTAAAACTTATCAGGAACTGTAGAACTATGCTGGATGCAAGTAAATATAAAGTTTATTTTTGAGATTCTAACATTTGAGATGCTAACTTCACACACCCAAGGACTGCCCGGCCAAGACCCCGAGCTGTTCGACTTGTGCAGGGCGCGGGCGGCCGTCCAACCATTTGATTGGACGGCAAGTCTGCCCCGTAACAAAACCTTAGCCGAAAAAACCGGCAAAGGAAGGGGGAGGGGCCGTGAGGACCAAACCCCCTGCCGTCCCCCTCTCCCCCAAAAAGAAAGAGAATATCCCGTTTGGATCGGCGTCCGCCCATCCTCACCCCGCAACCCCTGAGGTAGCTGTGCTACCCAAGTATAGAGAGGAAGTTACGGACGTCGATGCCAGAACTGGGAAGGAAAAAAGAAAAAGGTATGCGAGGGAGGACCCCGTATCCTTGACACAGGGAAACGCTTAAGAGGCCCAATCCCCACCTGTGAAGGTTAAGGTAGTAGAGGGCCCACGGGAGGAGGGAGGAAGAGGAAAAACACTTCTTCTCCCCTCTGTCCCCCTCCACCTTCCAACCCTGGAATCTGTAACAGAAGCGGCAACCACGTCGCCCTCACCCTCCCCCACCTATTGTCTACTTACCGATCATCCCCTAGATGGGAAGGGTTGGGGGAATCTCCAGGTGGGGACAGAAGATTCCTTGAAGGACCTGATCGCCTTTAATAACCAAAATGAAGGCTAAAATCCTTCAGGCCAAACTGAACCACTGCCGCAAAGCGCAGGACGTTTTTGTCCACAGCCTCGCAGCAGAGGGTTATGGCCTGGGGGTGGCCGATTTGGGTGCGGGACGATCGGGGCTCCGTGTCCATAACATGGAGACCGAGGGCGGCGAATTCCGCTCTGGCCTCCATGTTAGAGAAAGAAGACGATTTGGTGGCCGTCCAGTGGGGGACCACCGTGATGATGGGGTGTACCTTTTTTTTTTGACGCAGGAGAAATGCTTGATGCATACCACCACCCTCGGGAGAGGGATGGTGGTTATGTTGGACTCCCGGTGGTCCTGATCATATTGGACCACCGGACTACCAACTAAAACTCCTGCGGTGGCCTTCCGCGCGATGGAGGGGCAGGCAGGGATCCGGGACTCGCAGTTACATTACTTCGGTATCCCTGACTGTGGGTCCCCTCCGCGCTTAAGACTCGGCGACATTTGACTTTCGCTGAGTCTCCTTCCCAGATAGGACTGTTGATGTCCTACCTGATTTCTTCTATTTTTGTGAACGAGTGGGGCCACGCCGCCCGTCCACCTTCCTCTGGGACCCGACACAGGGCAATGCAGGCCCCCGCCTGCACTACCCAGGTCCCGAGGGAGAGACGCAACCGTCTCTAAAGCAGACGTCCGTCTCTGGTTGGGGGAACATCATTCCAGCCACCTTTCGTTGAGGTGTGGTTTTTATAGAGGGGCCTATTGGCCCCTCTCTTTTTTAATTTTCTCATTTGCGTTTAGCGACCATGAGGGGGGATCTTATTACCTCCTCGCCATCCTGTTTGTTACTAGGGGGGCTAATAAGGGGGAGGGGAGCACTTGGTGGAGACATCCAATCCCCAACCATGCCCCCCTCTAATGTCATCTTCTCCTTTGAGGAGAGGGCGACTGGATTGTCCCCCCTCAATTGCTCGTCAAGGCCTTAGCTTCATTGTCAGTGGGGGTAGCCGATGCAAGGAGGGACCCAAGCTCCCATCGGAGTCACTCTCCTTCTCCTGTTCCTCCTCGCTGCTGTCATCTACAACAGCCGCTGCAGCGGCCGCAATCGCCGCTTCTGCCGCCGCCTCTTCTTGTCGGCGTATGCGCTCGGCCGCCTCCTTCTGCGTCATAACTTGTTCGCAGAAGAAGACGATCGCCTTCCAGGATCTCTCATCACCCAACATCTTCGTAACCATGGTTGGCAACGAGAGGTCGTTGCCAACCACTGAACAGAGATCACGGCGCAGCGTGTCCCACGCCGGACACTTCTCCAGCGTGTGCCGCGCCGTGTCTCTTACCTCCTCACAATGGTGGCAGGCCGTGGTACCTTCCTTGCCGATTCGACACAGGTACTCACCAAAGCACCCATGCCCGGTGAGCACCTGTGTCATCCTAAAGGATACCTCACCTCGGGCCCTGTCTAACCATTCTTGTAGACAGGGCCGGACGGCCTCAACGCGGGTTCTTTAACCCGCAGTCTTCGGGTCAGATAGGTGGGCACTCCATCTCTCCACCATAGACCGCTGGGCGTGGATCTGGATGGTCTTCTTGACCCTGGCTGGTAGAGGGCTATGACCCCTCCTGAGCCCCCTTTCCCAATTATACCGCTCCGCGTACATTGCGGCCAGGAACTCCAAGGGGGGCGAACCCGCCAGGACCGTGGCCGCCGTATGGGACACCGTGCGGTAGGCCCTTATCACCCTCACGGCCATGCTGCGCTGTATGCGTCGGAACTTGTCCTTTGCATAACGCATGGCCGCGAGATCCGTCGCCCATATTGGGCATTCATACAGGGCTACTGCATTTACGGTGCCCATGTATATACGGCGGACTCGACCATCCGGTCCCCCAAGGTTTGGCAGGAGCCTACCCAACGCCGTGGAGAAGCGCTTCACCTTGGGGCAAGGACATTGAAGTGGTGTCCAAACTTCCACTCGCCGTCCAGTAGGAGACCGAGATATTTAAGCCGGTTCCCCACCGAGATAGAAGTACCTCCCACCCGGATATGAGTCCTTGGCGGTTTCCCAGAGGATTTACTGTGAAAGTAAAGAGCCTCGGTTTTTTGAGCCGCCACTCTAAGACCCATACCAGTGATGTTTTGTACCACGGCTGCCACCGCTGTTTCGGCCTTGGCTGCTGTATCCCCCAGCTGCTCCCCGCGGCCAGCACTAATGTGTCGTCTGCATAGCAGATGGCGTGGCAGCCACGAGGGAGAGGAAGGCAAAGGACTCGGTTGTATGTGAGATTCCACAGTAGGGGAGCTAAGACTGACCCCTGCGGAACCCCGCATCGAATTTCCCGTCGGCATTGGAGTCCGTCTTGTGTGACGAACTCCAGGCTCCTATCCCGGAAATATTGTCTGATGATCTCCACAAGGTAGGGAGGGACCCTGTATCGCAACAAGGCATCCATTACTCTATCCCAGGGCAGGGTGTTGAAGGCGTTTGCGATATCTAGTAATACCGCAAGTGCCACCCCGCCCCCTTCCACGGCTTCCTCCGTGAGGGACGTAACACGACTAATCGCATCCACAGTCGAACGTCCCTCGCGGAAGCCATATTGCTCCTCGTGGAGACCACCCTCTCGGGATATATGTCGAACAAGTCGGTTTGCAATGATCCTCTCAAAGATCTTGCTGACCTCGTCCAGCAGGCATATTGGTCTATATGCCGACGGGGTTCCTTCTTCCTTGCCTTCCTTGGGGAGCAGGACCAATTTAGCCTGCTTCCATTGCTGGGGGAAAGCGCCATGTCTGAGGCATTTATTAAATATGTACCTCAGACGTTCTCCCAGAAAGTCCAGTGCCCAGACCCATATCTTTCCAAGCACGCCGTCAGGGCCAGGAGCTTTTCTTGATCTTATTCTTTTGACGGCGCGCTGAAGTTCGTTGCTGGATATCTCCTCGTCCTCCTCTAGTTCATAAGGTCCCCCCAGGCCGGGACCCCAGTTGAGTGTGGACTCCTAAACCACTAGCGGGAAGAGGGTGTCCACAACATTCCTGAGGACGGGAGTATCCAGGGATTCCGTGACGGGGGGCGTGTCCAGTTCCTATACTTATTCAGAACTATTCTGTATGGACGCCCCCATGGGTCCGTGTTGAGGGATGACAGTAGCTCATCCCAACAACTGGCCCTGGACTTACTGATAGTGGCGCTAAGGGCGCATCTTGCGGCCCTATAGGCAGCCAAGGCCTCCTCTCGGATCTCCGGGTTTCTTCTTCTGGGAATACGAAAGAGGGTGCGTCGCGCCTGGACAGAGGAGCGCCTTAATTGCGCTATTTCCTCCGTCCACCAATAGACGGCGTGACGTGGGCGGAGGACCCTGGCGCGTGGCATGGCTGCGTCGCAGACTTCGCGCATAACGCCCCGCAACCATTCCACATCCAGGTTAATGTCCCGCCTTTCCTCTCCCTCCGGGATACCCCACAAAATGGTCATTAAGGCCTCTTCTAGTTTCTTGGGGTCCAGCTTTGTGAGGGTCCACCTACCTGTGTCCCCGCCTCGAGGTGGATGATGTACCCAGTAATGCACGGCGTCCAGGACAAATTCAATGTATTGGTGGTCCGAAAAGGTTTCCCCTCTCGAGTCACCCACCACGCGCCATCCCCGCACCATCCTCTTGGCCCCCTTGGAGCCGATCGTTATGTCCACGATCGACTCCTCTTGGGGCCGGACACATGTGCTCACTCGGCCTTCGTTAATAACGTGAAGGCCGACCGAATTCACCCACCTCACCATGGTAGTTCCCCTGGTGTCCTGCCTCGACTCACCCAGTGCCGGAGACTTGACGTTAAAGTCTCCAGCTATTATGAGTGGATCGGCAGGGAGTATGTTTCTGACAACATCCCCCACTTGTTCAAGGAGTGAGTCAAACTGGGCAGGACTTCAACTAGGGGGGACATAGCAACTAACTATTGTTGTGGACCCCCACTTTGCTGCAACATATCCGTTCCCCTTTCCAATACATTTGAGAGGGGGGGTGTTATTTGTTGCAGCACCGACCTTGATTGCCGCCGTGCCTCTTGCATTCCCCAGCCACGTAAGCTTTGCTGGGATCTTATAGGGCTCAGCAACAATGGCCAGCCCGATGCCACGCTCAGCCAGGCTCTGATAAAAGAGATTCTGTGCCTGACTGGCGTGGTTTAGGTTAGCTTGGAGAAACCTGACCGCCATTTATTTTGGGTGATCAAGCTCCTCCGGCTCTGCCTCTATCTGCGTACCCTCCCCATCATCTTTCGACAGGGGGTATCCTCGGGCTTTTTTTTAGAGCCTTTCCTTGGTACCCTCTGCTCGAGGGGTTCCCCCTCTTATCACTCCCTCTTTATCCGCGAGGACCTCTCGCATTCGGCTCGCCAATGCATCCGCCTTCTTTTTGTTGTCCGGACCCCCAACCTCAAATAGTTGGACACCGGTAACTGCCTTTCTGGCCTTCAGGCCATTAATTTCGAGACTGGCGAGGTCTATACTGTCCATCGCCAGTCTCAGATTCTCCTTGTATTGGCCGGATGGGCATGTAAGCACCATCGCAGTTGTACGGGGAACTCTCCTACGTCCATTTTTCCCTCCCCTCTTTTTTGGTTGGGAGGGAGGATTGGACGTCGCAGGCTTAGGTTGAGGGCCCTGTGGTTTATTGCCTGGCTCCTTTGCCTTCGCCTTAACATTCGTGGTTGCCGGAGCCCGATTGTCACCTTCTTTGGTGGTTTTTTTGCGAGCTTTACGCTCTACCACCTCCGACCATTTGGTAAGGAAAAACATCCATCGTCCGGATAAGCCTAGTCGCGAGGAATCCCCAGAAGCTTAGCTTCTGAAATACGCGACCGGTCAGGCGAAAGGTCCGACCACTCTTAGGAGCCGCGACCCCGTTTGACGTAACAATATATATAAGAAGAAAAGGAAAAAATTTTTATAGGCGCTTAACGCTTACTATGTCTACTTAACAGGTGGCCTATGGCGTCAACGGACGGCGACTAGTGTCAAGCGGAGGCGCTGGACGTGACAAAGTCCTGTCCTTTAGAAAAAGCCCCTCTCTTCCACCTGATCCTGACTCTGACTCTGACGAATCTCTATTTTCAATGCCACAACCACCTGGCCAAACCTCCGTGGAAGTTATTCCCCATACTCTCCCACCTGTAATAACGCATCCCAATATGCCTATAAATAAACCAATTTCTGACTCAATGATTATTGAAGATTACAATAGTAATGAGAGCGTTATTAGTAATAAAGATTTAGAAACAAGCAGCGATGAAAGCGACACAGAGTTAATGCCAACTGATATTTTGCCATACGTAGAAGTATCCACTGACTCTAAAGCTAAAGTTTTAATAAGCCGCGACAGATTGTTAAAACATAATGATAATTACGTAATTTTTATAACTCTGAACGGTAAACCCCTTGATAACGATGTAAAAGAGTTATAAGAAGCTAATCTCCTACCTACATACAAAGATATAACCTATGAAAGAGCTAAGAAAATAAATACATTACGCTCTAAGACCTTAATATCTTTACCACTAAAACTCAATCATCGCACGTTAATAGAGCCAGACAAGATTAAAAATTGTATTAAATCATTAACAGACGTTTTAAATAAATTACAATTAGAATCTATCTCAATTAAGAATACTAACTTTTTTGATAATATCCCTTGGGCTTATGTAGAAAAACAATTAATTAAACATGTAAATGACATTAATATTCGCGTAACTATATACAAAGAACTTATTCAAACACCAAATATAGAAAACAGATCAGCTCTTATCCGCGAATACCACGATTCAGCAATAGGTGGACATAAAGGAATAACTAAGACTTACAATCGATTACGAACCTTCTATTACTGGAATACAATGAAAAAGGATATTCAAATTTTTATCCGGAATTGTCGAACCCGTCAATTAAAAAAATTAACTAGAGTAAAAACTAAACAGCCTATGATAATCACCGACACTCCCGGATCGGCTTTCGACAAAGTATCAATGGACATTGTAGGTCCATTACCCATATCCGATAACGGAAACGTTTACATTCTCACTATGCAAGATTTACTAACAAAATATTCAGTCGCGGTACCATTAAAAGAAGCCACATCATTAATAATCGCCGATGCCTTTACTAAGAATTTCATATGTGTTTACGGTGCCCCACAAGCCATTTTAACCGATCAAGGATCTAATTTCTTAACGGTCTTAATGAGAAACTTAGCAAAAAAGTTTAGAATCAAACAATATCATACTACCGCGTATCATCCTCAATCTAACGGATCAATAGAAAGGTCTCATCACGTCCTAACAGAATATCTGAAAACACAAATTAACTATGACTCAAATTGGGATGATCATCTTACCCTAGCAATGTTTTCATACAATACAAACATACATGAAAGCACTAAATTCTCCCCTTTTAAATTAATTTTTGGAAGAATAGCACGATTACCTTCATCTAACACTATAGTGGAAGAAAATATAAACCCTACATATACCGAATGTTTAACAGATTTATTTAATCGATTGCGCGACACGCAAGAAGAAGCGCGGCAAAATTTAATTCAATCCAAAAACAGAAGCAAGCACTACTACGATAAACATATTCACGTACAAGAATTTAAATAGGGAGATTACGTATTCTTATTGAAAGAACCAACTAAAGGAAAATTCTCTGATCAATATATTGGACCCTTTGAAGTACTTGAAATATTGCCCAACAATAACGTTGTGACGTCCCGTCAAAAATTTCAAATTGAATTTTTCAAAATATAAACGTACCGCTAGAAATATGAACACAAGGTATGAGATATACATATATATCTCAAATTGAACTTAATACAATATTTAATCGAGCATAGTATTATATAGCTATTAAATTGGACACTGCTTACATAGAAGTATTAACAAAATAATACTGATCCTTATCAGTAAAGAAATAAAAAAAAACTGTAATCATTAGACTACTATATATTAATTTTCCAAATAAAAGTTAAAATTCTCTCTACTAAAATATATGGAAATAAAATACTACTGTAATATCAGAATCGTTGAAATTCAATAAATAAATTACGCGATCGTAACAGAAATACTTGCAAATTAATATAACAAAATTAACAATCGCTTTATAAATCTTACATTTTCATAACTATAATGAAAAGGAAAATAATAAGAAAAAAAAAGAAATATTATTCAGTAAAGTACATTTCAAAAGATATACGCACACTAGCATTCAGAGATATATATATATATATGCAAATCCATATAAGTTAATATATTTAATAATATTAATAAGCTGATTTTATATATCAACATGTAAATCTACTTGGAAGACTTTCTCTTAATGTAATTGATGAAAAAGTAATATTCTAAAAAATAACGTATGACAAGTATTACTATATATATATATATATATATGTTTATATATATATATATATACATATATATGTAAAGGAGTGCTAGTCTCCTATGCTAAAGTAAAACCATAAGGAATCACGATAGAAAGGAATTATAAATTAAAAATAACAGTATTAAATTGCATTAATTAAACCTTCCATATAGATACTATAATAAAAGCAGATATGTCAATATGAAATATGTGATACAACAAGAGAGAAAATTAAAGGAAATTCAAATATAAAAGCATAAATTAATAAGTGAAAAGAAAAATTAATGATGAGACATAATAACTTTGAGAATAAATATTAACTCTTGCTATAGTTAAATTAATAAGTCTCTCTTGCTGTAAAAGGAATTATAATATAAGAGTGCGAAATTATTTTATAATACAAAGAGCCTTTCATTCGCATGATGACGCAATAGACGACGGCGAGAAAGACTCAGTGAAATCGAATATTATTCTTATCTCTTGACGCAGAGACCCGATGAAACCGAATATTATTCTTATCTATTGATGCAGAGACTCAGCGAGACTAAATATTATGTCAACGCAGAGACCAGTGAAACCGAATATTATTCCTATCTCTCGACGCAGCGACTCGACGAAACTAAATATTATAACAACGTGCTTTTTGATATTCACCGCTGAATATCAACTTAAGATTAAGAAGAGCTCGCCGCTTCTGACGTCTTCGAAGGCGGAGAGTTCCCTCACCAAGATCAAGAATCCATCTCCACCGGACGAGTAGCCAACCCGGGAAGTCTTGGATCCACCGGACGCCTAGAGGAAGGTGACCCGAAAATGGGGACGGACCGCAGAACGTCAGTCGAGTTTGCGGACAGAGCCAGTCGCTCACCATCAGTTAAACAGTTCAGTCGCATTATAACATCCGGAATGACCAATCGCTAAAAAATCATCAACCTAATAAGTCATTTTTCAATTATCATCATAATAAGTCGCATTATAACATCCGAAGTGACCAGTCGAAAAATACCATCATAACCGTACAATCGCTAACAACTCGTCATCTTAATAAGTCACTTCAACATCTCTCCGAAACGTTAGTCCGAAGTCGTGAAAAGTCGTCTCTGTCTTTATACATTCACTGCGTCCTAAAATCAATTTTAACTTAATTTTCGTCAGCTACTTTGTGTCGTCAAGGTAGATCTTTAATAATACTTTACTTTCTCGTCTTCGCGACTCGTCTTATATTATAATTTAGAGCTTCGACTCACTCTACATTATAATTTAGAATTACTACTTTATTGTTAATTAATTTCTAATTTCTGGTACAGTGCGGTTGTACTTTTTACATTCGAATTGTGACCAACATTTGTAATCATTACTTGCAATCTCTGTAAAATCTTCAAGCTTTTAAAATACATAGTCGCTTATTTCAGAATATTCACAAGTTCATTATTTTAATATAGTGTTCCTTCACCCCCAACCAGTATTTACTATAATTAATTTAATATCGATAAAATATTTAACGTACGTCTGGATTTTGAGCGTTAGCGAGACCCGTGCCTGGGATAGAGTAGAGTGACGTGCCCCTCGTGTTAGTTCGAGCAGAGCTGAGACTTAGTCGATGAGCTGCTTGAATGTCGCTTGATCCAGATTGTCAAACTGAAATGAATAACTTTTCAAATTAAAATAAAATTTTGATTATAATTTATAGTAAATGCCTGGTTCTCGTCGCGCCGGTAAACGACAAAGACAACTACGTGCCGCTTTACGCCGACAGAGACAAATTTCGAACAGTGATAACGGTCTCAGCCAAGTAGAAAAAAAAGACAAATTAACGTACCGGACAATCAAAGAATTGTCGTAGAACTTTTCGATCAGCTTCCTGCATCCGACTCAGTCGAAGTTCCCATTTTGCGAAGAACCTTCGAATTTATTGGCTGGCCTGGACCTTTGGTTGAAATCAAGCTGCATCCTGCCTCAACGTCTACCACTGACATCCCTGAGGGAGATCCACGAGTCCAGAGTACGAGGAAAAGGTCCAGGAAAATCAGCAAAACTAGTGACATTAATAGAGGTAAGTCACTATTTTAAATACATACACACACACGCACATATGATCAATCAAGAAGAATATTACTATTTTAATAAAAAAGAAAAACGTACTCATATTCCAACAAAATATAATAAAAAAGAAAAGAATTCCGAATTGAACCACTATTTATAACACATCGTGCTTAACATTTATATGACATCATATTACTCTAACAACTTTGATTTTGCAAAACAATTATAATTACAATCTAGACATATGCTTTTACGACTAATGCAATAAACTGTTCCACCTTCAAGCTCCGAAATAAAAATTTTATACAGTTAACTAGACATACATACAAGATATATATATATATATATAAGAGTGAGATATATATATATATATATATATATATATATATATCTCACTCTTTTGAATAACTCACAGTTCAGGCGATTGACACTTATAAAATTACAAATTGACTCACATTCTGATATTACTCTCAAGAATTATAAAGTTAAAATACTATATCAAGAAATTTGCAAATTTAGAATGAAATTAAATAATCGATCTATCAATGTAAGAGAATTAACTACTCGCTATACTTAATTTAATAATAAAAATAACGGAGCATCCCTTGCTTAATCTCTTCTTCCTATTTTCCATCGGAGACAGTGATTTTGAAACAGTAAATTATATCGCTGGCCTCCACCATATTCCAGTGTACATTTCTTTATATGACACCTCACCACACAGTGCTGAACCTGCAAAGAACCATACTCTTATTAACATATATATATATATATATATACTCTTATTAACATATATATATATATATATATATATATATATGTTAATAAGAGTATGGTTCTTTGCAGGTTCAGCACTGTGTGGTGAGGTGTCATATAAAGAAATGTACACTGGAATATGGTGGAGGCCAGCGATATAATTTACTGTTTCAAAATCACTGTCTCCGATGGAAAATAGGAAGAAGAGATTAAGCAAGGGATGCTCCGTTATTTTTATTATTAAATTAAGTATAGCGAGTAGTTAATTCTCTTACATTGATAGATCGATTATTTAATTTCATTCTAAATTTGCAAATTTCTTGATATAGTATTTTAACTTTATAATTCTTGAGAGTAATATCAGAATGTGAGTCAATTTGTAATTTTATAAGTGTCAATCGCCTGAATATATATATATATATATATATATATATATATATATATATATATATATATATATCTACATAAGAGCAATAACAATTTTAATAATCTTTTCTTATTACATGAATAGATGCATCAACGATATTTATGAAAAATAAAATATTACAACAGTTGACTTTCTCTTAAGGAAAGAGATATCTACATTCAATATAAATCCAAATCATTTAAATTTCACAATTTAACTTTGTTCTTCATATTAAAGCAGTCATTAATTAATGAGAAATTTGCTCTTACATTATACAAGTCGTAGATTAAAACTTTCAAAATCAGTATATATTTGGAATTGCTCCGACGGTGAATTCTACTATACAACAACAGTAAGTACGTAATCCCTCATAATTACTATCACGAACCACTATAATCCTTACCTCAATTCTAATATAATTGAAAATTTGTCAAATTAATCACAATCTATTTATAATTTCAAAATTGAAATTTTCTAATCATAATTATTGCTCCAACTTAAAATTGAATAAATTCAAAACTATTGCAGATATAATTTTAGAATTTTATTTTTTTTTTCTTTCATCTTTAATTGACTCAAGTGTCATTGTGCGTCACGTTCATTGCATACGCGATAATTGTCATGGTGTCATGGAGTTCCTAGAACTTCCTCAGCCTCTCGTTAGTCCCGAGTGAATTGCATTCTGACCACCAGACTATATCAAATATACAATAGCGGGATTCAACGCGTTTGCTTAACATTCTTAATCATTTTCAAATACATATGTCATAAATTTAATCGCTTTATTTCCAACTTTCTTAATTTTTTTCTTATCAAATAAAATAAAATAAATGAGGCCTCAGACAACTGATTCTAAAATTCAACAAAATCCCTTTGTTGACTCTGAAGTCATATTAGAAAGTTTAATCCAATTTATAGAAGAAAATAAAGAAAACATTATTTACAATTTAGATAATATCATAAAAGAGTTTTTAAATCAAGTCTCTATTATCATCATTCCAGATCAGTAAAAAAATCCCCCGATTTGTTAGTTTCTAGTACATATTGATCCTGCTCTCGGCGGAGCCCTGGGTATAGCCGATTTAGACAGATTACCCAAAAAACTAAATAGAGAGCAACCCTGTTATTGACACCTAGGTAGACGATAACAGCGGGTCACAGCACGTGACACACTATTCTTTTTCTCTTTATAGAATGAGCTTAAGAAACCATACTACTGGGCTACAATTCAACACAGCAATACAACCTAGCTTCGATCCAAGTCAAATACTTTCAACCTCGCGGTGCTATAAATCTTTTGGGTATAGACATCGCGTCAGGATTTGCTTACTGTACTCAGTGTTATCACATTTACCAACCACGATATCGAGATCAATATGAGTGGATAGTGTCACACCACTTGATCTCCGGCAAACACTTCCGTGTAATAATCTGCGCGCGGTGTAATACAGATATCACCATAGTCAAACCCGTAAATTAATGCGACCAATGTTTATTGAGGTTCTTAGAATTCATATTGTATTGCGATGAAAGACAAATAAATACTCTTCCTAATCCGCTCATATTACATGTAAACGGAGCTAGATACTACTAATTAAATTCAGGCAACAAGGTGCATCATTCAACGCACAATCAGCCAGGTCCCTCACCATTATCTTCCTCACACCCTTCCGTAGAAGCTCTTCAAAAATTATATACCGTACATTGTTTCAAAACTCGCTCCTATCAAAAAATATATGATGCACATGTCACTTTATGCGTCACATGTTATAATAAACTAATTCCTGAATCAGTAAAGTCATATTACCAGGAAACTAAGAGACATCAAGCGTAGATGGCACAAAATTCTACAGAAATAAATGTTATGCATGCGAAAATCACATGGGAACTATCCAACCTATAGCTCATTGCAATCCCTATATCAATAGGTATTTTGAATTCACTACTGAAATAGAGCAACTACACCGTACAATCCGCGATTATGAGGACCCTATAATATTAGCAGTCATCGACGACTAAAAGCTAAACACATATACACATGGGCATATAAAAATATTAGGTTAGATATAATCACAAGGTAGTAATACTAATATAAAAAAAAGAGAAAATATAACAAATAACACATAAAATACGAAAATAAAAAAAAAATAATAATATATAATGTATAATACAAATATATATATAAGAATAGATATAAAACAATAGACAATAGAGTTATGTATAAGTGCTCAGATTAAGAAATATATATATATATATACAAGTATCATCTTTTCAGTAGGAGAATCCATTCCTTGGAGACATTGGCGACCTGAGCCTGGCCTGGTCTATAATAATAATAATAGTAATAACTTTTGAATACATATAAAATAAATATATATATATATATTTCTACGTAGCAATAGTAATTCATAAAATGTGTAGACCTAAACCTTATAGATATAAGCCGCCTTATATTCTGACGCATTGTCCTGGAATATAATCGATATTGCGTCACTTGCTTCAGATTAATTCAACAAAATTTTCAAGCGTACGGACTTATACAATTCCATGGCATGTATAGTGGTATTTTTCAAGAAGAAAATTGTTATATTTGCGGAAATGATATAATTACTTATACTTCCGTAAAAGAATGTTCTACTTTCTTCATGCATTATTTAGCGATATGTTGCGTACTCAGAGGAAGAGAATTAGACCCAAATAATGTAGAAGAGTTGTATGATTGCGACAATACGGAAGTAAAGATACTATTAATGTATGAACCAACAAATGAGATGGAAATACCATGAAATAAAGTAAATATATATATATATATATATATATTATATTCATACAAATATACATGTATAAATAATAAATTGTATCTGCTTACTTACAGAAATGATGTATCATTTAGTATTATTATTCACTGCGCAAACCTCCCTCGCCCTTCTTGGTTTTGATTGCGGAGGGCGACATTTAAATATCATATCGGTTTCGTTGTTGGATGTGGGAGAATGCAATCTTCCGCATAAAACATCAAACTCTACGGATACTTATATCCAACTGCTTCAATTATCTGACTATAATCATGCATATATAATACAATGTAAGGTTGAAATTTCAAGAACTATATTACTGTGGCATGCACTCACATGTTTCCATCGTGCATAACGGACGTGCTGACTATATACATGAAACCGGACACTCACAGTGCAAACGAATGTTTCGTGATGGTACTCTTTCGCTAGGAGCAAGAGTTTTAATCGACGGCATCCGAGTCAACCAAATCGCCTCCTACAGCATCACCATGGCTGGAAGCGTAGGCAACGATGGAAAATGCAAAAGCACGCAGTATTCCGACCATTATGGAACATGGGACGACGTTGTCGTGCAAGCTGTCGCCAGAATATTAAAATCAACCTATGTCCCCGTGAAACTAAATACTGGAAAAATAATGCTAAAATCAGGAACAATTTGTACGCTCAGTGAAGGATTTTGCATCGATTCAGAGGATGGATATACCTATTGGGAACCGATGTCTACCTCTTCATGTAATTTTCATCAATACGACGTTCTATATGAAGGACCTGCTATCAAAACTACGGACGATACCAGTGAAGGAAAATCACCTATTGTATACAGCCTGACAACACAAGACATAACCTTCACTCTGACAAGAACACGGGAACAGCCACTGTGCGGATACACGCTTCGTACAGAGCATCCCAAACTCTTTACTGGAAACTAAAAAGGGAGACGTCTTCGCCGAAAGAGGAACAATCCCAATTGATAATCTTGATATTTTTGCATATATGAACTCGAAGTTTGTATATGTAGAAAAACACATACGATATCAAATGACATCTCTTTACCACAATGTCATTCAACAGAAATGCGAGCTGGAAAAAGATGTAATAACTAACACCTTATCATTTGCCACCTTACAGCCTGACGAATTCGCCTATCGATTAATGAAAGGACCAGGATACATGGCTGTCACTGCAGGAGAGGCAATTCATGTAATAAAATGTATTCCCGTTGACGCCATAATTCGGAGAACAAAAGAATGTTATGCCGAGCTCCCTGAAACAGTAAGGAACGCTTCACTATTTCTAACGCCAAAATCAAGGATACTCACCAAATTCGGGACTCAGAAGAAATGTAGCTTTGAACTACCAATACTCTACCGCAGAGATGATACATGGATCCAGCTCACCCCTGATCCACAAGTCATACAATTACCTCCACAACGATTACATCCGATGATTTCTTTGAGTTGGAAATACCTCACCCCAGGTCCATTAGCCATTAGTGGAATATATACTGAAAAGGATATAGAAAAGTTACGAGATCATATTATGTTTCCTGCAGAGAAACCAGCACTTCTAAATTTCATAGCCCGTGGGATGACAGGACAAGCTGTCATACCCGGAGAAGTCTCTATATACAGTCTGCTAGACGAGGAATCACTCCAGAAAATAGCTTCGAATATCGTCTCAAGAATTTGGGGTAGATTTGTAACCTTCGGATCAGCAACGGCCGGAATTCTAGGAGTATTCCTAATTATACGACTCATTAAATTGACTATTGACACAGCAATCCATGGATACGCCCTTCACACCGTGTACGGATGCAGTCTGCACCTGCTAGCGCCGTATGGAGTTCTCTCACACATCTCCTACTTCACTTAGCACGAGGATCCGTGAATCAACGAAGAATAGAGCCAGAAGAAGATCAATCTCCCCTGGAGCCAATGAGTCCCTCACCAGTAACACCGACAGCATCCAAAATCGAGTCAACTATCGTTAATGCAACAGCGGTAAATACAACCACCCCTATTCCCATTGTTTACACTGACCTTCGAGAGCGATTGAACGATATTGAACAAATCCCTCCGATAACATCGGGAATTCGTTCTTAAATAAGGGGGGGATGTGACGTCCCGCCAAAAAATTTCAAATAAAAATTTTCAAAATATAAACGTACCGCTAGAAATATGAACACAAGGTATGAGATATACGTATATCTCTCAAATTCGCGCAATAAAATATTTAATCGAGCAAAATATTATATAGCTATTAAATTGGATATTGCTTGCTTACATAGTGTTAGCAAAATAATACTGACCATTATCAATAAAGGAAATCATATAATTGCAACCATTAGACTACTTTACCATTTAACTCTCTAAATAAGAATTGAAATTTTCTCTATTAAAATATATAGGAATATATGTTACTATAAAATCAGAATCGCTAAAATCTAATAAACAAATTATGCGAACGTAACAAGAATACTTTTAAAACCATTATATTAGTATGTCAATACCAAATCATACTAAAAATCGCTTTATCAATTATAAATTTTGCATTTTCTTAATTATCATAATGAAAAAAAATTAGAAAAAAAAGAAAAATTATTTAGTAAAGCATACCTCAAGGGGAATGCACACATTATATATAAAAGGTTGGACAGGGTTAAAAAGGGTTGAGGCCTGCCCAAGCAGGGATCGTGCCGACTTCTCCCCCGATGGCACACCACCTTGACGTAGTGGGGGGGCTCACCCGGATGGTGATCCCGGTGTGGTTGTCGGGTCTTAGGACCCACAACCCTCGGAAGATCCTGAAGGGTGCCAAGAGTGTGCCAAAACAAACATGGGATGAACCGACTGAACGGAAACACCACCACCGGATCGGATACGGTGGACCGGCGGAGGGGGGTTATTGTCCCTGACCCCCCTTCGTCGTCATCATACGAAGGGCTACCCGAGAGCTTACTGGCGAGGCCCTCGGGAGCAATGGCTATCGCCAGGGTTGAGATGATCCGCTCCGCTTGTCTAGAGCTGTTTAGGAAGCTGAAGAGGATCAGACTATCGGAAGAGTACAACACTGCTGAGGTGTGGTCGGAGAATGCCGCGGACATTATGTCCGACGTGTATGACTTGATCATAGAACACCTCGACAGTGTTGGGCTGATCCTGGAGGGTCACCGAGAGGAGAATGCTTCGGAGAGGATGAATCAGGGGATCCAGGTCCTCCCGAAGCGTAAGGGCAAGGCCCTTCAAGTCACTCCCGATAGCAAGAAGGTGGGCCTCCAGGCTGCTCTTGAAAGTGGGGAGGTGTACGTGTCCTGCGAGAGAAATCTTCGCGAAGAAGCGAAATCTGACTCGCAGGACACGATATTGATGGACTGCGAGGAGTTAATTGAGACTTCTCGCACTCCTAACGCGACCCCAGGGTCCACCCGCCAACCGCCGAGAGGACCACCGTCTGGTTTTAGTGGGTATACCTCGTTAAATAGGGGGAGTCCCACATACCCCCGGGGAGTTCTCGCCCCTCGGGGGATGCGTAACGCATTTCCAGACGAAAAAAAAAAAGGGATCGTGCCGACTTGGAAAGAGTGCTGAACGGGGTGGGACACGTCATTAGGCAATGCCGGTTCCGGTTTTGGTCGCCGGAGATCCCAACGCCAAATCGTGGGCTTGGTTTTCCTCGGTGACAGATGCAAGAGGCAAGATCCTAGAGGAGTGGGCCGAGGAGCTCGACCTGGTGATACTGAACCAGGGTCGGGTCCTCACATGCGTTCGCGGCAACGGGGGATCCATCATTGATGTAACGCTTGGATGCCCCGTGTCGCGCGCATGGGTGGCGCGTCATGTACTAGGCGGAGACAATGTCTAACCATAAATACATAAGGTTCAGCGTCTCCGACTCGTCCATGGGCGCCATGCCGGAGAGGCCCACCGAACGGAGGGGTACACCCCCACCAAGAGGATGGTGTGTGAAGAGGCTCGACACGGATCTCCTGATGGCTGCCGCAGTCACCAAGTCGGCGACGGAAGAGATGACCCGTCCCGTCGAGGATGTGGATGAAGGTGCGGCCCGACTCCGGGGGATGCTCACGGAAATGTGTGATGCGTCCATGCCTCGGAGGAGGGTCGCTCCCCCCGAAGAGATGCGTGTACTGGTGGACGCCTGAGCTCGCTGAGCTTCGCTCGGCGTGCAACAGGGAACGCCGCCGGTACACGCGTCAAATGAGACGACGGGACGGGGCCCTAACGGCGGCACCGCTGCGGGAAGCATATCATGATGCTAAAAAATCCCTACAGCGGGCCATCAGAACGGCCAAGGCTAGCGCATGGAATGAGCTCGTCCAAACACGGTGATTCGTGGGGGCGCCCGTACAAAATTGTGAGGAAAAAACTCAGTGCGGGCGGCCCACCGATCACTGAGGGGATGGACCCGCGGGTCCTGGAAGGGGTGGTATCCACTTTCTTCCCGGGGGGCGCGGACCAGATGGACGATGTCTTTAGATATTCGAGGATCGGCCGCGTCCCCTGGACAGAAGACCTGCGGGTAAAAGAGGACGAGCTCATGCGGGAGATCAAGAAAATCCGGGGCAAAAAGACTGCCCCGGGACCGGATGGAATCCCCGCAAGAGTGCTGGCCTTGACTGCCGAGGTCACTTTAGAGCTAGTGTCGAGCCTCTTCAACGAGTGCTTGAAGCAGGGAAGTTCCCTAGTGTGTGGAAGTGCGCGCGAATGGTGCTGCTCCCGAAAGCAGGAAAGCCGGTGAGCTCTCCCTCTGCGTACCGTCCCATATGCCTCCTCGATGAGGCGAGCAAGCTCTTTGAAAGAGTAGCTGCTCGCCTAAGGAGGAGTTTGTCCCGGAATGGTCCCAACCTGGCAGAACGCCAGTTTGGGTTCCGTGAGGGCCTTTCAACGATTGACGCGATAATGCGGGTAAAGGCTCTCACGGAACGGGCAGTGGCCAGGGGAGGAGTGGCGGTGGCGGTGTCCCTGGACATCGCCAACGCATTTAACACTCTCCCCTGGAAGAGTGTGCGCGGGGCCCTAAACTATCATAGGGTTTTCCACGTACATCCAAGAAATAATATGGGACTATTTCCGGGACAGAAATATAATGTACCCGAGACGGTACCGTAAAACACATAAGAGGGAGGTCCACCGTGGGGTTCCACAAGGGTCGGTCTTAGGACCACTCCTGTGGAACCTAGGATACGATTGGGTCCTGCGAGGGGCCCTCCTCCCGAGGCAGGAGCTTGTGTGTTACGCTGATGACACACTGGTCCTGTCCTGGGGGGATGACTGGAGCAGTGCCATCCGCCTCGCTGGAGTGGGAGCGAGGTACGTGGTCGGCCGTATTAGAAGGATGGGTCTCGGGGTGGCTCTACCAAAGACAGAGGTGATGTGATTCGCCCCTGTCGGCAAAAAGGGGCCGCCTCGGGACAAATCCAAAATTGAGATCGAGGGTGTCGTGGTCGAGGTTGGGACCCAGTTGAATTACCTGGGCCTCATCCTCGACAGTCGGTGGAGCTTCGGGCTTCACTTTGAGAAACTGGCTCCCCGAGTGCGAGCGGTGTCTGCTGAGTTAAGCAGACTCATGCCCAATCTCGGGGGGCCGGGTGATGGGGCTCGCCGCCTGTATATGACGGCGGTCTAGTCCGTAGTAATGTACGGAGTCCCCGTATGGCACAATGTGGTAATGGCCAGCAGTAAGAATCTGCATGCTCTACGGAGTATGCAGAGGAGGCTGGCCATCCGCGTCATACGGGGGTATCGGACCGTCGCCTTTGAGGCGGCGTGCCTGGTGGCCGGGGTCATGTCCTAGATCTTCACGGCGGGCGCGTATACCGAGATGTATCGGATACGCGTAGCCCGCCGGGGGGATCCGGATTTAGGACCCCTGCCACCAAGGGCAGTTGCAAGGCTCAGGCTCCAGGCTCGGCGGCGCAAACTCTCAGAATGGGAAGAGGACCTGTCCAATGCCAGCGCTACACGCCGTCGAGGCTATCCGCCCATTCTTCTATGAATGGATGAACCGACGACACGGCGCCCTAAATTTCAGGACGGTGCAGGTGCTCACGGGGCACGGTTGCTACGAGGAGTACCTGCACCGAATAGGCAGAGAGCGGTCGGCCACGTGCCACCACTGTGGCGCCCCGGAGGACACCGCTGAGCACACCCTGGCTGAATGCCAGGCGTGGAGCAAACGGCGGGGTGTCCTCCGGGACGCCATAGGGGAGGAGGTCTCCCTGGCCGCCATGGTGAAAGCCATGGTGGTCGGGGAGGACCAATAGAAGGCGGCCGCCTCCTTCTGTGGGGACGTCATGTCCCGGAAGGAGGCGGCCGAAAGAAAGAGGAAGGCGGATCCCAATGCCCCTCCCTCTCGGAGAAGGAGGGGAGAGCGAGGATGCGGACGTATAACGCCCGCGTCCTCTAACCCTCCTAAGTGTCCCTTCTCCAGGGTCGCGGGGGTGCAGGTGCGGCGGACACCTGCATCCCATTGCACCGCGACCCAGCGAAGAGGCGACGTTGCGTGGTGGTCCCACAACGTCGCCATCGGTGCGGCATTGGACGCCGCGGAAGAAGAGTCCTCCCTCCTTCAATCCTTGACGAGGCCGAAGGACGGAGGACCTAGCGGGGACGGGTCCCGGTCGAATGCGAAAGTGACCCAGGGGCCCGTCCATAACCGCAGCGTGGACCATCGTTGGGTTTTAGTGGGTATGCCCGACCATAACTAATTGGTCGGGTGAGTCCCACATACCCTCTGGGAGTCCCCGCTCCCAGAGGGATGCGTAAAGCATTTCCCAACGTAAAAAAAAAGGGTTGAGGCCTTCCTCAATCCCTTTTTCTCATAATAAATGTAAATCTACATGGAAGACTCTTTTCTCAGTGTAACTAATGAGGAACTAATAATTTGGAAGCATAATATGACAAGCATTACTATACACACACATATATATATGTATACCTATATATGTATATATATATATATGCATACATATATATATATATAACCCACAAAACAAAAAAATATATATATATATTTTATAAAATTTTTTTATTAACGATAATAATAATTTCATATAAGACCTTTAAGATAAATAAAAAATTATTCAAATTTTTAAGACAAACGTATAAGTACTTATGAAACAATAAATTTTATTCTTATCAATAAAATTAATATTAAATTATTAATTATTGATTTTTCTAATTATAATAAGGAAATAAACAAATAAAATATAATAAAAAGGAAGATTCATGATACTTATCTTAATAAATAACGATATGAATAAATAAGGAGCATCCTTCTTGTACTACCCATTTCCCTTTTCCATCGGAGACGGTGATTTTTAAATAAATAATATCGCCATCCTCCAATGAACTCTATTCCAGTGTGAATTTATTTATTTTGTATGAGACCTTCCCACTTAATATCAAATCTGCAAAGACATTTTATTTAGTAGATATATATTTAATCACAAGAATAATAATAATATTAATAATAATAATTGCTTTATTATAGAATAAGAAATTAATTCAAAGTATTCATGAACCATAAAATCTCTCATACAAATAAAATAATTGATTCCCTTATATTCGTTACTATACAGATATAACTTGTCCAAAACTTATAAATTAATTTACATCAATTTAATCAACAACTCATATTAAGTCAATTTTATCTTCCTCCAGAACAATAAATTAACAGATTGATCATCAATATCCATTATCCTTTCATATTTATGTTCTATCTAGTAATATTCTTTCTTTTTCCACCAGGCTCAATCACGAACATGCTCATACATACATAAATTTTATAAAATTATCATTTTCTTATTAGTTGCAAATCTTACTAAATAAAATATCAATTTTATCAATTATAAAAAAAAATATAATAAATTCTTAATAATAACAATTAATATAGTTAACCCATTTTCATATAATTCGTTAGTACATGCAACAATAATTGTTTAAACAACGAAATTTATATTCCATACGAAACTATTAATCACATACCTTACCCCCTTATCCGAAAATCCATAAATAACCACCGATTTCTTTGTTAAAATAATAAATACTTTCGACACGTCTTAGACCATATGTTCCTCCTTAAGCCATAAACTATATAACTTCCTAGAGTTACCACTCTTATACCATTTTGCATTAAGGGACCAAATTTGGTCCACCAATTGATTACGACCTGAGGAACTAGAACATAAATATTAAAATTCTGTGTACACCCATTAACACATATATATTAACTTATTGAAAACGACCTTTTAGATTTAAATTTATAAAAATTTACAAACAACAATTTATCTTTTCCATATAAAATTTAGTCAAGTCATTATAATTAAACTCCTGTATAATTATAAATATTATTTTTCCAACATAAGTTAATTAACAAGTTACTTATATAATTGAACAACTTAAGATTTATCGGGAATACGATATTAGAAATTTTTCTCATTTATTCTATTCTACTTGTAAATTAATAATTTCCAACAAATTTTTTCCTTATGATCAATTAAAAATAGTATTTTATAATAACAATAAAAAACATAAAATTTATTGCAAAATAAATAAAAAATTAACAAAAATTTCTAAATTGCCCGAAACTTCGAGGACATGCTTTTTAGCCTATTTTACACATTTTAGCCGCGATTTTTGATTTTTTGACTTAAGGATTCCAAATACCTTTAAATACCCTTACTACTATTAAACTAAGATTTATACAAAATTTCAACTAAATTGAGACAACTTTAGAATTCTACTATTCAATAGATCACAGTTTTGCGCCTGCAAAAATATAATTTGAAACGTCTATTTTATGCAATATCTCCTGACGACCTTATAGGCAAAATTTCGTAAACTTACCCCTAATAGGTTCCGAAATACTTCCATTTGTTTATAAGACGTCAGCCATCTTGATTTTACTGGTCCATCCTAAGAAGACCGGATCAATTCCATTGTAATAGACTCGAACCGACGATAATCAGTCCCTAATCTCGATTCTCCAAATCATTCCCTATAATAGTTAATTAAATAAATTAATTATATGAATTATAAAATTCCTTATTAACAAGTTATGATAATACCTAATACTCACTACTGAATAATAGAGACGATATCTTACTTTAAAGTCACCCTATATACATCTCTTGTATACCGGGTGTCAAAAAATCATTACTCGTTAAATTTTAAAATTCAAATATCTATAATATTCCCAACACTTACATGCTAAAGACATATAAATCTTATCCTTATCTCTTTTAATTAGCTCCAAATAAATTAAGAATAAATGAGACCTCAAACAACTGATACTGAAATTCAACAAGACACCTTTGTTGACCCTGAAATTATATTGGAGACCTTAATCCAATTTATAGAAAAAAATAAAGAAAATATTATTTACAATTTAGATAACATTATTAAAGAATTTTTAAATCAAGCTTCTATTATGATAATCCCAGATCAGTAAAAAAATCTCCTGATTTATTAGTTCTTAGATCACACTAATCCTGCTCTCGGCGAAGCCCTGGGTATAGCCGATTTAGACAGATTACCCAAAAACTTAAATAGAGAGCAACCCTGTTATTGACACCTCGGTAGATGATAACAGTGGGTTACTGCACGTGACAATAGACACATATATACAACTCCTACAACTTTCGGACTATAATTATGCCGAAGTTATTCAGTGTAAAGTGGAAATATCACGAACAATTTATCACTGTGGAGTGCACTCGCATATCTCTGTTGTTTACAATGGAAGAGCAGATTATGTGCACGAAACAGGATACACTCAATGCCTACGGATGTTTCAAGGCGGAACTCTAACCCTGGAAGCAGGAAGTCTCCTCACAGGCTTAAAGGTCAACCAGACTACGTATCGCAGCCTTACCATGGCCGGCCGAATACAAAACGACGGAGCCTGCAAAGGAACTCAATACTCCGATCCTTATGGAACCTGGGACGACGTTGTAGTCCAAGCTGTCGCCCAGATTACTCTCAAGTCTTCGTATGTACCTGTAAAATTAAATTCAGGAAAAATACGACTAAGATCTGGAACGATCTGTACACTCGCTGACACCTTCTGTCTCGACTCCGACGACGGATACACGTACTGGAAACCTATGCCTACGTCATCCTGCGACTTCAATATGACGTCCTTTACGAGGGTCCAGCAACCAAAATGATAACCAATATCAATGAATCAACGTCTGCAGTTATCTACAGTTTAACAACTGAAGATATTACTTTAGCTCTTACAAAAACCAAGGAACAACCACTATGTGGATGTACTCTCCTTCGTACAGAGCACCCGAAATTCTTCATTCTGGAAACTAAAAAGGGAGATACATTCGCTAGTCGAAGTACTATCCCAATCAACAATCTAGATATTTTCACATATATGAACTCCAAGTTCATATACGTGGAAAAACACATACGACACCAGATGACATCTTTATATTACAACGTTATGCAGCAAAAATGTGAACTAGAAAGATAAGTTATAACAAACGCTTTGTCTTTCGCTACTCTTCAACCCGATAATTTCGCTTATCGACTCATAAAAGGACCTAGATACATGGCTGTCACCACCGGAGAAGCCGTTCAAATAATCAAATGTATTCCAGTCGACGTTACAGTAAGAAAGACTGAAGAATGTTACACAGAACTATCCGTCATAGTACGCAATAGTTCATACTTTCTCACCCCAAAATCAAGAATCATTACTAAAATTGGTAATGAAAAAGAATGTAGTTACGAACTACCCACTCTTTATCGAATTGAAAACACATGGGTTTAATTCACTCCGAAACTTCAGGTACGACAGTTACCTCCTCCGCAATTACGACCAATGGCATCCTTGTCATGGGAATACTTGACGCCTGGACCATTGGCTATCAGCGGAATCTATTCCGAAGTAGATATAGAAAAACTAAGGGATCATATCATGTTCCCTGCAGAAAAACCAGCCTTGTTGAATGCAGTCGCTAGAGGATTAACCGGACATTCCGTAAATCCTGACACTCTCTCCATGTATAATTTACTGGACGAAGAATCGCTCAACAAAATAGTCGAAGGTACCGTCTCCCGCGTATGGAAGGGATACCTAAATTTCGGCTCTGCAACCGCTGGAATTGTTGGAATATTAATGATAATCTGACTAATAAAATTCATCATCGATATCACAATCCACGGGATACGCTCTTCATACAGTCTATGGATGCAGTGTACATCTGATCGGAGCCCTATGGAGCTCACTCACCTACTGCTACATCTCGCTCGCGGACCAGTCGACAGACATGGAAACCATGAAGACGGCAACGATACACCAACACCCCCATCCGCACCACCTAATTCAATAGAGGACCCTGTAACCCGACAGCTACCTGCAGTTGCCCGAGACAGTGATCCTGACACATCGACAACCGTAAATATAACTGATTCCAATTCTCAATTTTATATAAATCTAAGGAATCAATTGCAAGGCATAGAACAAATTCCTACGAAAACATCGGAATTCGTTCTCAAATAGGGAGGGAGGTGTGACGTCCCGTCATTTTTTCGAATCCAAAAATTTAATTTCTTATATAATATAATAATCACAGCCCAAAATTGCATAAGAATAATTATCTCTCTATTATTATTACTTGCTTATTACATATATAATCACGCTCTTATTAATTATATTTAAATATTCAATATTACATTATCAATTATATTATAAAATATTAAAGAATAATAAATAACAGTAGAAGTAGATTACCGTATAGCATATAACGGACTATACTTGCAAACTATAACTTATGAGACAAGAATCCGATAAAAAAAGCAATGCGAAATAATAACAATTCTTTTCCTTATTAAAATAAGTATTCTTGAACTTTAATTTAATTAAAACTTGCCTAAGAAGCCAAATGGAAGCATCAGGATAGATCCATCCTTTATTAAAGTCAACAGTAATAATGATGCATATATAAAATTTATTTAAATATATACAAGAATTTGAAGTTATTAATATTATCCTAATGGTTTCAATTGCCAATATCGATTCAACTTACACTATCGTTCGTTAGACATCGTTATGTCTCCAACAATATAGTTATTCGAAAATTTACGAAATTATTATTAACAATTAATTTTAATAACAAATGAAGGAGACGACCTAGCACTCTGAAACATAGCTAACGTGATCACTATTTCAAGTAGAGTAAAAAGAAATTAATCTGGTTCCAACTAGTAAAAACAAAATGGTGGACCTCTTATAAACAAATAAAAACTTCTCTTAAACTAATGCACGAAATAAAACGAAATTTGAACGACATCATATACAAAGGCCCCTTTTTAAGACCGGAGTAATTGCACGTTGATTCGTTAGCCCAGTAAAAACAAAATGGCCGTCACTTTGTTTAAATTAATTCCGATTTTCATGAAACTTTCCATAAATGTTATACTTAAAGATTTATACACGATTTAGCTAGTTTCGAATTTCTAAGTCTAAAGATAAAAAATCCAAAATGGCGATTTTTAAAGTTGCTCCAAATCAGCTGAGACTTTACACATATCTTAGTTTTGTTACTTTAAGGCCAGTCAACATATTTTCGATCCTCTAAGTCCAAAAACAAAAAAGTTAAAAATGGCAGCCAAAAATTTTAAAATTGCCTAAAACGCATACCCTCAAAGTTTCAATTCATTTGGAAGTATACAACTAAAACCCCTTAATTGTTAGTTAAAAATTAATAATTTTACTCTTAAATATTATTTTTACCAATATTAAGAATGAGCACCACTGATAAGTACATAATTACAATAATGCACCTATGATATTATAATAAATAATTAAGTAACAAACTCTCTTTGCAACCATTAAGAAGCCGTAACTATATTAATACATATTAATAAATAATTAATAATGGATAAATTTAAATTTAATTCCAAAGTCACTAAATAATTTTAGAATGAGAACCACTGGCAACAATAATTGTTGCAAACAGAAAAGGGCTTAAATAAAAATTATAACACATTATATCATAATCGAGAGTCTTAATATATAATTATTATATAAAATAATTATATATATTAAATAATTAAATATTTCATTAAATAATTTATTAGCATTTATATATGAAAATTTTACGTTCATTAAGATCTTTACAATTTTTACTAAAACTCTCCATTATAAAATAATGTAAAAATCGAACAATGTATTATTTAAATATTATTAATATTATATTCTAGCGAAAATATTATTTTATAATAACCTTTATTCATTATAAAATTAACAAAAACCAAATTGTACTTATAAAAAGATCGATTGTTAATTAATTAATTAACATAGAAGCATAATTTATTAATTACAAAAATAATGAGAATATTAACCATATTCAATTTGACTAAAGGATATATATATATATATATATACATATTTTGATCTTTTTATAAATTTTAATATGTGAATAAGCTATGCGAATTTATATTATTTCTCTTATAATAGCACGGAATCCAAAATATCAAAATAATTAATCAATTCTTATATCAAAAGGTAGAGTAAAAATTCCTGATTTCATACATATATATATGTTCAGGAAATAATTAACAATTACTTCAATATAAGAAAAAGAAAATTAGAGTTATAAAAGAAATTTATATGTTAAAATATTATACGCTTATAACAAATGACCTTTGAATAACCTTCATTATACTACAAGAAAATTAAATATTGGAATAATTATTTGATTTTTATATCAAAATGTAAAGCAAAAATTCCTGAATCGATACATATATATATATATATATATATATGTTTATAAAATTATTAACGGTTTCCCTGCAATTAATTAAAGAAAATTAGCGTTATAAAAGAATTCATGTATTAAATATTATAAGCCTTAGTGCAAGGAAAGTATCAAGTTTCATCTTGCACCTGCGTCATCTTGAAAGATTGTTTAAACGGCGGCATCTCTTTGTAAGCCGCCGCGCTCAATACCGAAAATTACCTCTGCATATACTGAAGGAGCCCACAAGCTCGAGATCCCCGATCCCCGCGGCCCACATTCAATCTGAATATAAGGCGCGTCCGCGGACGACCAGAGCATTCAGTCGGAAATTTTCAAGAGAACAACTACAAGGAAGAACTATTCAGTCGGAAATTTTCAAGCAAGCAACAACAAGAAAAGGAGAACTATTCAGTCGGAAATTTTTGAACAAGTAACATCAAGCAAAAACCATTCAGTCGGAAATTTTCAAGAGAACAACAACTAGAAGAACTATTCAGTCGGAAATTTTCAAGAGAGCTACAACAAGAAAGGAAGAGCCATCCAGTAACTACTAATCAGCAGTTAAATACTTGTAAGTAAAATTGTACTAAGGATTATACTGAATAAAGACTTATAAACTTTTCAATCTTCGAACTTAGAAATATTTTCCCACTCTTCGAACTTAGAATATTTTCACACTTAGAAATATTTTATGATCTTCGTACTTAGAATATTTTCATACATGTTAATACTTATACTATTTTATGCCGCTGAATCCATTGAATCTTATACTTATATTATTTCACTGACTCTTTTGATAGAATAATTCTGAGATAGAATTATTTCATAATACTTTAATTTTATAGATTCAATGTTACATTTTTACGATTAATACTTATATTTTATTTCGATACCGACACTTATATTATTTTATCTCTTATTTCATACTTGATAATATTTCGTCTTTCACTGATCTTTAATCGATACTTGTATTCCACACCCTTATCCTATATTACCTATTACCTTATAACATAATACTACCTCTTTTATTTTTCAGTCGTTATTTAATCTAATTTCAAATCATTACAGTTTACTTTAAATTATTTTATTGTTTGATATAATTCAATTGTTGAATTATTAAATTATTCCAACGATATCCTGTCATAAGATCACCTCTGTGCGTCACGTTCATTGCGCGATATTTGTCATGGTGTCATGGAGTTCCTAGAACTTCCTCAGCCTCTCGTTAGTGCCGAGTGAATTGTATTCTCACCACCAGACTATATCAAACATACAATAACAGGATGCCTGCTCAGCGTGCCTGCTTCCACCTGAACAATAAAAAGATGTCGTGTAAAGTAAGCTCCTACAGTGGCAGGTGCCATCGATACTGGCTTCTGAATCCGTTCACTGACTAACAGTGGCCTACGCCTTTCCTCATAGGGTCATCTTCCCTATTTGGAAAACAGAGTTTTATTGTAACACCGAGTGACAGTGATTTTTCTTTTTTTTTCTTAAATTTACTACAGCACGTATTTGTTAAATAATTGAATATTCGATTTATATTTATACGAGTTTATCCAACTCTTTCAAGATTAATTAAAGTCATTCGACTTGAATTATGCAGTGAGTTCAGATGCTGGATAAGGATACTCTCCAGGCCGCACGATCTCACGGCAGATTCAGTCTTATTAATTATCGATATTAAACCGGATTTGTGTGGTGAGTTCAGATGCTGGATAAGGATACTCTCCAGGCCGCACGATCTCACAACTCACAATCCCCGGTGATAGGTTCGATTTACGATTGCCGAAGCCAACCTCGTACATAGAGATTAGTGAAAGCAACCTAAACCGAAATAGAATAAATAACTGCAACAGAGTATTCAAGTCTTAAAATCTACCCAGTATACTCAGTTTATCAAATCAAATTTATACAGCAATATTAAACCGGATTTGTGCAAATAAGTTCAGATGCTGGATAAGGATACTCTCCAAGCCGCACGATCTTATGACACACGATCCCCGGTAATAAATTCAGCTTGACTGCCGATACGAATCTTATGCGAAGGATTCGTGGAAACAACATAAACTGAAATTGAGTATGCCAAAAACCCGACGTGCTGGTAGGAAACATATACTAAGGCGATTGAAAGCTCGTCTTCTTAAAGCTATAAACGACTGTCTTTCTAATTCCACAACCGATTCCGAACAAATTCCTCTTATCGAACCTTCCTCTTCCAATCAAGAATCTTCTTCTTATATTATAGATTGTAAAAACAATTACATACATCCTATCGATACCGATATAGGTCCCCGTCCTTTAATAATAAATCCTGCTACCATCGGAGAATTAATAAATAAAAGATTTATCGCCAATCCCTCTGACCTTAAATCATCTTGTAACAAAGAAAGTTAAGATATTTATAGATTTTGCAAAGCAACACGCCGCTATTCAGCTTGTAATCTGAAGGCGACGCGTCATTATTCAAACTCAGAATTGTTCCATCAACTTTATTCCGATTTTTTTCTTATTTTCAAATAGAATTCAATAATTTATTAATAGACAACCGTTTACTTAATTACGATTATACTTAACAACATTTTTCCAACAAAGTAAGTTCTTCATTAATTATTTTGTAACTATTCT
Organism: Anoplolepis gracilipes; assembly: GCF_047496725.1. Lineage (NCBI taxonomy): Eukaryota > Metazoa > Arthropoda > Insecta > Hymenoptera > Formicidae > Anoplolepis > Anoplolepis gracilipes. The sequence goes on from NW_027328677.1 coordinate 142,665, forward strand.
TTATTTCTGAAGTCTTGTCAAGTACGCAGACTCTATAATATCACTCACAAGGAATATACACACAAGAATTATTATAACCATCTTTATTCTTTTTTTTCAACAAATATACAGGCTTATGTACTACTCATAATAAAAATATAATATTAATAAATCAATAAATACTTCATTTCACCTTGTGTCAATCCGTTTCTACCTGTACTGAAATAAAAGATCCTAGCTCTCGGCGTCCCTGGGTATAACCGGTGCATTGCAGGTTGCCCATAAAAATAGAGAGCACCCTTCGTTGGTCTTCTCCGAGGAAAGATCGACAAGGAACGTCACTGGACGTGACAGGAGAATATCGCTCATCCATGACTAAAACCAGGATGTCTTCTTGTAAAGACGGGGATGGTTGATTCCATTTGTACATTGAGAGATACCGTTGAAGATATCCTTTAGACCATAACTTCCAGAAACTATCAAACATTTGTCTTGAGAGTTGCCATCGAGATAAATGTGAAATTTTTACATTTTCGAGTGATGGTTTGAGGACTGTCGCCAAAGAGCTACCAATGAGAAAATGAGCCGGAGTGAGAACGTTCAAATCGTCAGGATCATCAGTGAGTGCGCAGAGTGGTCGAGAATTGAGTATGGCTTCAACCTGCGTTAGAAAGGTGGTCATCTTTTCGTAAGTTAATATTTGATTTCCTATTACTCTCCTCAGGTGGTATTTCACCGACTTCACTCCGGCTTCCCATTTTTCTCCGAAATGGGGTGTGACTGGAGGGATAAACTTCCATAGAGTGCCATCCTTTGATAATAATGAAAAAGGCGGTCGAGTTCCTTTGAACTTGAAAAAAACAAACTGGAGCTCCTTGTCAGCTCCCTTGAGGTTGATGCCGCAGTCACTAGTTAGAGTAGCACAATTACCTCTCCTTGACACAAATCGTTTATAGGCTGATATGAATGCTTCAGTCGAATAATCAGTAACCAATTCTACGTGAATAGCAAAGGTTGATAAATACACAAATAGGGCGATGTAACCTTTGTATGTTCTTGAATTTTTTCCTTTCCAGTTTTTCAAAATGATCGGTCCAGCATAATCAATGCCAGAGTGAAGGAAAGGACGAGATGGGGTTACTCTTTCCGCAGGTAGTTGTCTCATTATTTGATGAACTCGTCTTTGGCGATATTGAGCACACTATACATTTTAAAATAAAAGATCGAACAGGTGCTCGTCCTCCAATGATCCAGAACTCGCTTCTAATCAAAGAAAGAGTTAACTGGGTTCCTCCATGTAGCGTTTTAATGTGAGCATCTGAAATGATTAAGGAGGTTAGTGCAGAATTGCGAGGCAAAATTAATGGATGTTTTGAAATGCGGATTTTGAAAGGCAGATAAGGGTGCTGACTGAAGTCGACCGCCTACTCGTATAAGTCCTTGAGAATCAATCCATGGAGTAAGACGTAGAAGTTGATTTAATCGAGGAAGCAGTTGTTGATTAGAGATAAGTTTGATTTCCTATTGAAAAGCACATTGCTGAATTTCTTTTACCCAGTAGAGTTTGGCGTTTTCCAGTTCTTGAGTTGTGATCGGTTGATTTAATAGATTCGTTCGATTTCCTTTGAAACGAGATAAGGCGCGTGTACATAGAACAGTTATTCTTAATAATCGGTTAAGACTTGAATATTTATATAAATAATATTCCAGAGATTGGTGTTTGGACAATTAGTAACAAGTATTTGAATTGGTTTTTTTTCAAGGTTTTCTCGTTGATTCAACAATGTCGGTCCTTTCGGCCAAGTTGTAGATTTTTCAGAAAGCCAGAGAGGTCCTATCCACCATGAGGTTTGCTGAATGAGTTATGCGGGCGTTAATCCTCGAGTTCTACAGTCAGCAGGGTTTTGGTGTTTGGGGATAAATCTCCAGATTGCTTGAGGAAGTGTTTCGTGGATATGACAAACCCGATTGTGTACGAATTCCTTCCATCTTGAAGGATGACTATTAATCCAAGTGTGAACAATCGCGGAGTCTGTCCACATTACAACAGGAATTCGTTTTATGTTTAAAATGTTCAAAACTTTGGAGATTAGCCTGGTTAAGAGAGTAGCTGCCGTGAGTTCCAAGCGAAGAATGGTCATTTTCTTTAGTGGTGCGACCTTCGTCTTAGCACAAACTAAATGAGTATGATAATTATCTGCTTGCTTGGTTCTAATATAAACAGCAGCGCACATGGCTAGTTGCGATGCGTCACAAAATCCATGGATTTCGACATCCTGATGTTGTTTGAGCTTGATCCATCTGGGAAAAGAAAGTTTAGCTATATCATGGATATGTTCTTGAAAACAAGTCCATTTTCTTACAACTGGCGAAGGCAGCGGATCATCCTAACCAAGCTTGATTGCCCAGAGTTCTTGGATTAAAATCTTTGCTGTAATTATAACCGGAGCGAGAAAACCGAGCGGATCAAGTATTTTAGCAATTGTGGAGAGTATAATGCGTTTTGTTGTGCCTGATCGTTGAATAGAATTGTTGTAACTGAAAAGAATCGGTGACAGATTTCCAGCATAGACCCAAAATGGATACAGTTGTTGTTTCCTCAAACTTTATGGATGTAGGATTACCATGTGATTGAGCGAAATGGATTTGAGAATTCTTGTGTCATTATTCGTCCATTTTTGAAGCGGAAATCCGCCCGCCATGCACAAGGAAATGATTTGCTGGAGGATATCTCTAGTTTGCTCGACAGAATCAGCGCCTCCGAAAATATCGTCTACATACTTCCCTTGAGTAAGTGGAGAAATTGCGAGAGGAAACTGTCTCCCCTCATCTTCCACTAATTGAGCAATCGTTCGTAGGGCTAAATAGAGAGCACAAACTAAACCGTAGGTTACGATTGTTAACTGGTATGTTGAAATTTCGTGATTTTGATTCTTCCACGAATACGCTGATAGTTCCAATCTTCTTGGTGAACATTGATCTGTCGATACATCTTCTCTATATCGCATGAGAAGACATATCGAAATTGACGGAACCAGATGAGTACCTCAAAGACATCCGTTTGTAGTTTAGGTCCCGTATGAAGTAAGTCATTCAGTGAGATTCCGCTACTGGTTCGGCTTGATCCATTAAATACGACTCTAAGTTTCGTTGTTGAACTATTCTCCCTGAAAACTCCGCGAGGAGGAAGATAATAAGCCGATTTCGGTTTTGGTTGAGCAGGAGGAACTTGCACCATATGCCCAAAATTTTCGTAGGTTTGTAAAAATTCATAGTAAGCTTGAGCATAATCTTGATTGGTTGATAATTGATTAGATAATCGATGAAGCATCCGCATTGCCTTTAGGCGAGACTCTCCTAAAGAATTAATCGATTTTTTTAATGGTAAGCGAACCGTGTAGCGTCCTTGATTATCGCGGGAATGCATGGATTTAAAATATTGTTCGCACTCTTGATCCTCCTTAGATAATGATGATGAGGATGCCATTGGGATTTCATTAACTCGCCAGAATAGTTGAAGAACGTCATGAAGTTCTTTGTCAATCATGACGTGGTATCCGTGCAATTCATTCGGAGGATGATTGACTACAGGTCCAGAAATAATCCATTCAAACTTAATCAATTGTGCTATTGGGGAATTTTCGTCTTCTTTGATAAATCCGTTATCGATAATTTTATGGAAAACATTGGATCCTAAAATGATGTCAATAAAAGCTCCTGGAGATTTATAATTGTAATCCGCAAGAGTAATTCCGTCGAGGTGAGGCCAATGTATTTGTTTAAAGTTAATTGATGGAAGAGAGGAAGTCAACTTCGGAAGGATATATGCTGATACATTAATTTCGAAATTATTGCTATGAGATTGATTTAACTGTGAAGTGAGTTAGACCTTTGGTAGTGTTTGACCGTTGTGCGCCAATTCCAGTGAGAGGAATATTGGAGGATATTCTTGGGAGATGAAGCATTTGAACCAGCCGTTCCGTAACAAGAGATATTTCTGACTCTTGGTCGATAAGGTCACAAGCCTTGATGAATTCTCCATTCGATGATATTGCCAAAACCTGAGCGGTTGCAAGAAGAACACCTGAATTAGTTGATTGAGTTTGACATGATACTTGAAGGACGTGAGTTTTTAGCTGATGCCGAGGGTGTTGTCGAGGTTGAGTCAGAGGGAGGGTTTAGCGGCTTCCTTTTGATGGATTGTGGTATGGTGTTTTGACCACATTTCAGGCATCGCTTTGTTATGCGGTAGGCTGATGCTCGATGAGATCCGAGGTAGTTAAAGCAAAGATTATAATTTTTGAGGATTTCCTTTCTTTGTATTGCGGACAACTTGCTATGTAGTGATTGGAGGAGCACAACGTACACAAGCTAGGTTTTTTTGAATGTTTATCTTTTGATTTTCCCTGAAAGTGAGATTTAAATGATTGTTGGCCAGATGCTGTGTTTGACTTACCAGTTCGAGATTTTTCAAAAGCTTGAAGTGATAATAATCTCGTAATTAGGAAATCGCTGAACTGTGTCCACGTGGGGGGCTCTTTTGACGAGCCTAAGTGATGCTATCATGATTTCACGGATTCCGCATTCAAACGGTGTACCGCAATAAACACAAAAAAATCGTCCCAGTGATGTATCGGGCGTTTCAGTGTTTCAAGAGTGCAATGGATTTGCATGATGTTTGTGTAGAGTTGCTCCATCTCACTGGCGGACTCCTTTGTCATACGTTTTAATGTTAAAAGGGAGTGTAATGCGGAATTTACTAGGAGTCGTTTATTTTCATAAAAGGCAATCAGTGCTTCCCAGGCCTTTTGGAAATTCTCCGCAGTGAGAGTCGTATTTTTTAATAGATGGGCAGCGGATCCAATGAGACTTGTTTTAAGATATTGCAGTTTTTCTACGGCTGATAAAGTTGGGTTAGCGAGAATTAAAGAACTAAACAGATCCTTAAACGATAACCAATCTGAGGGAGTGCCGTTAAACTTTGGTATATCGATTCGAGGCAGTCGCGCATGATGAAAATATACAGGGATACTAGAAGTATGAGATGTAGACGGAATGTGATTGTTACTTACAGAGTCATGATCGAGCAAGGAATTCATTTTGTCGACTGCCACGAGGTAAGAATCGTATGTAGCTGAGAAAATATTGTCTGAGAAATAAATATGAGTTTTTATTTGAACTGTCATTAGAAGTGAGTTTCGTAATTGAGAGATTAATCGCATCATGTATTAAGGAGAATTTTTCCCAATTCTCCTTGAGAGCTGACAATCGAGCATGTACGCGTTGAGACGTGATGTTTGATGTTGAGGATCCGACTTTCGTTAGATTATCCACTGAGTTTACGATAAAGTCTCGCAATGTGAGCTGTTGCTCGAGTCGGTTTTCAATGTGGTTGACTCTCATTTTGTTTTTTTACCGCCCGATATCCGGCTCGAAGGACCAAATATATAATGTAGAGTTATCAACGATAAACAAATGGTTAAAAGAATATATTTTAATAATCAAATACAAAATCAAGAGTGATTAAAACAATGAACATTAATACACTTTAAACGATATTACATTTATTCAAATATGTTAATCTAACTTAATTAATTAATGAATAAGTAACGTAAAACAAAATTATTATCGTAATGCTCTTAGAAAGCATAAGAAAAGAAAAGAATATTAATAAAACTATTCGCATATCACGTCTCCACGATACATCGAATTTTCTGTAGACTCGAACAAATATTATCTTAATAAAACTATTCGCATATCACGTCTCCTTGATACATCGAATTTTCTGTAGACTCGAACAAATATTATCTCAAAGTGACGTCTTACAGAAATCTCGAATGATCTTTGAAAATATCAGTATGGTCTAGAAAATATAAAAGAAAAAAGTATGAGAGGGTGTCCGTCAGATAAAAATTCAGCAGGCGTAGCCTGACCTGGGAGAGACTATTACATAACCTGCGGTCGAACAAACCCTGAATTTGCCAAATGAAAGAAAGTCTTTAAATGGGCTTTTCGTAAAAATCGCCTAAAGCGTCCTTTAGGCGATCGAGATCTTTCCAGCCAAGAATGAATATCCTCTATAGGATTCCAGAGATTTGCTGCGCAGCTTTTCGAGATATCGTCAAAAAGATATATACGTATCCGAGAAAAGGATCAAGCGGAAGAGGAAGCAAGAGAGAGAGAGCTTTTATTGAAAAAAGAGGAAATCGACTCAAAGCGCCTCGATTCAACAAGCGCTAACACCATGGATACCACGCTTGACTCTTACCGGAGGAGGCGCGGAATTCAAACAACTTTAAAGTGGTGTTCTATGATTAAATATTATTTAATATCATTGAGTATTTTACACGTTACATCAATATAATAAAACTTGCAAATAAGTCAATGAACTCATTTTGAACTACTATTTGATTTTGATCATTTTCTTTTTTTTGCCACTTCTATCAATAAAATGTGCTGGATGGAATAGGAATATTAACGTGCCGCAGGTACTGCTTATAAGGTCCTCTTCGCATTCTCGAACGTTTTTTTGACATTCTCAAATGTTATTTTTATATAGAAATGTAATAGCAGAGAGAAGCCTGAGAGTAGTCATGTCCTCGATTTAGGTGCGACCTAGAGAGCCTCTAATAAGAGTCTCGCATATGATATCCAATTTTGATTGGTCCTCTATATCTGGGCAATTCCCGCTCATATTTGAATCATATTAACCTTACTATTAGCATAAACATTATATTTCAGTAACATAAATAAAAAATAAATGTTTTAGAACTAAATTTTATAATCTTTTTATGTTAAACATCAAAATAATATATATAATAAAAAACTGTTTATATTTAATTTTTAGTAATTAAATAAAATCCTTAATTAAATTGAAGGTAAATATTGACAATAACGGACCCAGCCCCGATCACTTTGACCTTGACATATGTTGTCAAGAACACTCTCTTGACTGACCCGCAGAAGGTTTTAGCCGTCGCTCGTTATTTATTAAAAAGTTATTAATAAAAAAAGTATAGAAAATATAGCAACTATTTTGAATATTAAGAGAGATAAACAAGTAATATTGATATAAAACTGATACATATATGAACAAAAATAAATTTGGAGCAGTGAATCGTTGCTATATAGAAGTTTTTTATTATAAATACAAAATTTTCTTTACTTTAATACAAACACAAAGAATTAAATATAATTAGTTTCATAACACACACACACACACACACACGGAGGGGTGCAAGGATGGCCTCCGGCCCTCCCCCTCCCGCACCCACCCCGTCCACCACGCTTCTCGTATAAGGTTGCAAACCCAAGTGAACTTTGCTTTGTCTTGCAACATACATTGCACGTACGTTGCACGTACGTTACAAGATAAAGCAAAGTTCACTTGGGTTTGCAATTTTCTACGCGAAGCGAGGTGGATGCGGGAAGGAGAGGACGGGAGGCCCCCCTTGCACCCCACCCCCCGTGCGTGCATGCGTGCGTGTGTGTGTGGCCACAGCAAAAAAGTGAGTTAAGTGTACTTGTCGATCATATAGTATGCGGACACAATGTATCCTTGCTAATGTAAATACAGAGACGATTCATACGAAAACATAAACACGCAGATATCACGAGATATATTTCTCAGTTATTTTTCTATATAATAACATATGTACTATAATAAATATATTTCATTATATATGTTTGCTTTTCTGATTATTTATATTTGTATAATTTTTAAAACTTTTTTGTTAATAACTTTTTAATAAAAAACGAGCGACGGCTAAAATCTTCTGAAGATTACTCAGGAAGGTGATCTTGACAACATATATCAAGGTCAAGGTGATTAAAACTGGGTCCGTTATTGTCAATATTTACCAAATTTAATCCTTATTAATTGCAACAAAATAAAATAAAAATAAAAAAATGAACATATAAAGCATGAAATAATAAATTGCTTTATTTTCATGAGAAAACAAACTGTTATCACAAGCATTATAAAAACCTAAAATATATAATATTTGTGTATCTCATGAGAAAACATAAACTACTATCACAAATATTATAATATATATTTAAAAATATATATATTATCAAAAAATAATAAAATAAAATTATAAAAAAAATAAAAAAAAAATAAATAATAATAAAATTAATATTATCACAAAAATAAAATATCATCAAATATATCACTAAAATACAGCATGCATTGTCATAGATTTACTATCATATCCCTTTCTGCATACAATTCTTTTTTTATTATAAATTTTTAATCTCTAAACTATAAATCTTTTTATAATTTTAGAATATAAATTATGACAATTTAAAATATAACTATCATTAATAACTTTTATAAATTGAGCATTTAGATACAATGTCCAATTAAGATTTATTAATTTATTTTGAAAATCTTTAAAAAAAGTAGAGTAATAACGAAACATTTGTTCCAATTTTACAAATACTTTAAATGTTTCAACGTTAACAAAATATAAGGAATGTGTTTTATAACATTTTAGATGTACAAACTTTGTAAATGAAAAATTTAATGGAGTTGACGACTTTACTGACAATAAGTAAAACAATTATAGTACCATTTTCCAATTTTCGCAATAGTTAATGAGATATTAATTATAAGAGATCAGCCAATCGGCACCCGACAGGAGCGCGTGGCTCGAAGAAGCCTTCCACTGTTACTTGATACTAGGCGCGCCGACGATGTGTCTATGTGACTGTGTGTGACTCTTCAGGTTATCAATGTAGAACGTTCCTCCCACCGCTTCGTCGGCGCGCCTAGTATCAAGTAACAGTGGGAGGCTTCTTCGTGCCACGCGCTCCTGCCGGGCGCCGATTGGCTGATCTCTTATAATTAATATCTCATTAACTATTGCGAAAATTGCAAAATGGTAAATAATTTTTTTACTCAGTTTAACCTACTCTATACTCATACACCTGACGGGTGGGGAGTCTATTGACCACGTCGTCAATTGGCCAGTTTAAAATGAAGCTCTCTGATTGATTAATCGTTGCTGATGACCACGTCGTCAATTGGCCAGTTTAAAATGAAGCTCTCTGATTGATTAATCGTTGCTGATGACTCTAAGCATTGGTCGATATAAGTGGCTGTGGTCAATCGTGACGTGGTCAAACGGGACGCTCCCCACCTGACGGATGGTTCAAATTATGGGACACCCTGTATATGTATATACAGAGTGTCCCGAAAATACCAGTAAATATTTTAATGGCAGGTTCTTTAGAACATTTTAAGACGAAAAGTTTAATACAAAAATGTCGAGGCTACAATAGTTTTCAAACTAAGAGCAATTATATTTCATGAATGATAGGGCTGAGATTTCGCAATCTCAGGTATGGAAAAATAATAAGTGATAACATAATATTTATAATATCGTGAAAAGAGCGCTATTTATAGGAGCACTTTTTATCACTTGTTATTTTGCCGCACCTGAGAGCGCGAAATCTCAGCCCTATCATTTGTGAAATATAATTGCTTTCAGTTTGAAAACTATTGTAGCCTCGACATTTTTGTATTAAACTTTGCGTCTTAAAATATTCTAAAGAACCTGCCATTAAAATATTTACTGGCATTTTTGGGACACCCTGTATATATATGTATACATGTAGATGTAATAGATACAAACTAAAAAACAAGAAATTAATATTAATTAGGTAAGAAATTTATATTAATTAATAGAACTGACAAGTTTTTCTATTATTTTATTGACATGGAAATGAAAGAAAAAAATATATCCTACATTGAACAATAAAAAGCATGTGTTGATATATGTTAAACAAAATATAATAGGTCAATAAATAATAATTTTGTAATTTTCAAAGAAACGAAATTATGGACGTAAAATAATTACAGGATATAAAATCTCTTGAATCTCTTGAATTATATATTTATTATGTTATTTTCATAAAATTTAAAGTTTAATATTGTATATGATTGTGAATATCTATTACTAATTATTATATAGAATATTTAAATATAAAGGGCATTATTTTTATTATTACGTGGATATCAAACAGGATTAGTAAATGTTCCATTAGTGTTATGAATATGATAATGACGGAATATCGCAATAATTTTTTAACAACATATGATATTTGAAAAAATTTTATTATTATTATATCAGGTATTTTATGCGATATAAAAATTTTATACATGAAAAAAAATATTGTTATACATTAGATAATTCTAACACAAATATATGTATGCAAAAATATAACGTCGCTTTTATCAGTTTAATCTTTGATACTTTCAAGCAGAGTCTGACTATTACTTTCCTCCTTGATTCATAAACGAAATTGTTTGTCTTAAATATGTCACTCACAAAATGGATGCAGATTGTGTATGCCAATTTGTTCTGTAAATCACAAAACATATCAGGTTAAAATATACTAAAATAAAGCATCAACAAATCTTATACAGACCTCTGTATCTTATACAGACCTCTAATCCTTTTTGCACCACGTTATATGTATTCTAATTCACTATTCATATTCTTACACAATCAATATCCATTTTATGAGAATGACATGACAAACAATTTCCTTTATGAATCAAGGAAGTAAGTAATAGCGTAGACTCTGCCTGACGATTGAATTAATTATATACAGGGTGTCCCCGAATTGCCAGATCAACTCTCGTGAGTAGATAGAACGTGTTAAACTGAAAATAAAAGTCTTATATTATTTTGCTAAATTCGCAATAATTAATGAGATATAAATTAATAAAGATCGGCCAATCCGTGCCAGTATAAGCGCGCGAAGAAACCTCCCAGTTGTTACTTGATACTAGGCGCGCGGCAAGACATAAACGCAGCGCGCACTGTACGTGTCTCTTTTAGTACGCCCTTTGTAGATTGCTCCGCTTACTGTCTCGTCGCGCATCTAGTATCAAGTAACAAGTAGGAGGCTTCTTCGCGCCGCGCGCTTATACTGGCACGGATTGACCGATCTTTATTAAGTTATATCTCATTAATTATTGCGAATTTAGCAAAATGATATAAGACTTTTGTTTTCAGTTTAACACGTTCTATCTACCCACGAGTGTTGATCTGGCAATTCGGGGACATCCTGTATGTGTATATGTTTAGTGAATTATATTTTTGCATATAAATAGTAAATTAGAAAACTTACATATATGGTACGAAAAAGATTACGGAGGCTTGTATAAAATTGTTGACAGTTTTATTGCTGGTTTATTTTAACATATTTCACTGATATTAATATTTTGTAGTTAACAGGCAAGACAAATTGACATACACAATCTGCATCCATTTTATAAGAGTGACATATTTCAGACAAACAATTTTGTTTATAACTCAAGGAGGAAAATAATAGTACAGACTATCTAAATATTGAACTGGAAAAAAGCGACGTTATATTTTTGCGTATGAATGCAAATTGTGTATGTCAATTTGTTTTGCCATAAACCACAAAATATTAATATCTGTAAAATATGTTAAAGTGAAACAACAACTAAATTGTCAACAATCTTATACAGATCTCTGAAATCCTTTTCATATTACATTATATGTAAATTATCTAATTCACTATTCATATGCAAAACTATAAAGTCGCTTTTTTCCAGTTCAATCTTCAGGCAGAATCATAGAGATATTAGATATAGAGCACGGGAAGGGGCCGAGAACGCGATAGCGAAATAGAAAGAGAACGCTGCACATGGGCTCCTACTGTCCTTGTCTATCGCGTATACGCGTTATAAAAATGTTACTCTTGTTATTCTGTGAGCAAAAGAGAGGGGCACTTGTATCAGCTTGCGCATGCGCGATAGACAAGGACAGCAGGGGCCCATATGCAGCGTTCTCCTTCTATTTCGCTATCGCATCCACTCATGAGCTAGCATAGCACTCCCGTGCTCTATACATATATAATATCTCTATTGGCAGAATCTGCACTATTATTTTCCTCCTTATTAACAAAAGAAGTTTGACTAATAGAATATAATTATTCGTTCGTAGTTTAAAATTTTGCATGGAATAATATAAATATGGACCAGGGAATATTTTCATAACACACACACACGCACGCATGCACGCACGCACACGCACACGGGGGGGGGTGCAAAGGGGCCTTTAGCCCCCCTCCCGCACCCACCTCGTCCACCTCGCTTTGCGTGAAAAGCTACAAACTTATGTAAACTTTGCTTTGTCTTGCAACGTACATGCGAAACGAGGTGGACGGGGTAGGTGCGGGAGGGGGGCCAAAGGCCCCCCTTGCTCCCCCTCCGTGTATGTGTGTGTGTATTATGAAAATATTGAAGATATATATGAAGATAAAGCAATAAATATGGCATTTTGAAATGAAACATTTTTTATTTATAACTTTCTAACAAAGAACGAGCGATGGCTAAAACCTTTTAAACGTTACTCAGGACAGTGATCTTGATAATATATGTCAAGGTCATTAATTTCTGAAAGGGTTGACCTTATGTGAATATTTACCTTATATCCTATTTTTATAACTTGTTATTCAATAACTTCTTAAGACTTGCCCCTCCTTAAAAGCATTTCTACATTCCATTTCCATAATAGCTTTGTTGATTGGTATTGAAAAAAATTGATTTTTTGCTCCAGTAGCTATTTTAGACATTTACCATTATTTTCTGTTTATAAAATTATTTTTTGGTTACTTCAAATTTTAGAATACCTATTTTAATATTTTGTGGTTTCTCTATCATCACAACACACACAAAATACAAAATTATTATTATGTTTTAATAGCTTAATTTATTTTGCCTTATTATATTTTTACAAGAGAAAGTAAGACATGACATAACTATCATAAAAAGACAATTTTATTAATTACGAAATGTATTATTTTTTATATATAATGAAAGTTTGAGATATATATTTAATTTTAATATTTCAGAATGGTGCAGTTAAATCCATACAACGTAATGCTTTTACTTTTTGGAACTTTTACTGCTTTGAATTATCAACAAACTCCGATAACTTTGCAAGAAAGAGAAATAAAAAAAAATTGAACGTATGCTGTTAGAAATAAAAGGTGAAAAACTTCATTTAAAAGAGGAAGAAACATTAGATTTTTACGATAAATATGAGGTTCCAGAAGCGGAAGAAGTTGATTTATTAGAGGCAAATGAAGAGAAAATCTATCTCCCAGAAAAAGTTATTTGTAATGTTATGTCCTGTCGGCTCCACGTTTCTTCCTCTCATAAGAATTAATTGATAAGCGATAAAGAGAAGTCACTCGACAAACAGACCGTTCTTGTCAAATAACACTTTAAACATTACACGATTTTCGAACAAATACAGAAGGGATCGATGATGAAACACATTACGGTTCGTCACTACGTAGATTAAATGATGACCGCCCAATTAGTAATAAGGAAAAGTTGCACGATAAATAGACCGTTCTTGCCACACCGTAACTCAAATATTTAGACACGATTTCTAAACGAGTACAGAAGGGACCAACGACAAATTATCAATCTCTTATGTAACCGAACAATAAACACAGCTGAGTAAATTCTAAGATTTCCTAATTTTCACGAGCTCAGCAACGACCAAAACAAGGCGGAGAAAAAATACCTTCGGACCAATCTCAATACGTGGTCCCGCCCAACACGCCTCAGGAAAATTATATAAAAAGAAAGAAATTCGAGAACGCTTAGAAACATTATTCTTAACACTCTTCAAGCACTTAGAACTTTTCAAGTCAATCATCTCAGAAATTCGGTGTCGATAGTCAGTAGTGTTGTACCAGTAATTTCCCTCGGAAACTTAACTTTCGTTCGGGCTCTCCTTTTAACGCAAATTCGAGTGGGAGTCATTTGACCACATTACATTTGACCACGTTACGATTGACCACGCGTTGCATTTGACCACATTATGATTGACCACGCGTTGCATTTGACCACGTTGCGATTGATCACGCGTCGCAATTGACCACGTTGCAATTGACCACACGTCGCAATTGACCATGTTGCGATTGACCACGCGTTGCGATTGACCACGTCGCGATTGACCACATAAATATTGACCAGCTACGTAGTCAAATGCAACGCGTGGTCAATCGTAACGTGGTTAAATGCAACGTGGTCAAAAGCAAAGTGGTCAAATGCAACGTGGTCAAAAGCAACGTGGTCAAAAGTATCTGTGGTCAATAACAACGTGGTCAATTGAGACGCTCCTCGCAAATTCAGTGTATGATCCACGAGCACAACCCTCAACGCTCAGCTGCAGAACAACACCGAGACGAAGAGAACACCACGAAACTACCGAACGTAAAACTTCACCAAAATAGTAAGGCGAACTTAATTAGATAGAATCAGAAAAACACGCACACAGTTTTTTTTCTTATTACAACAAAAATAAAATATGTAATCTTTCCACCCAGAACATAAAACTTTAGACTCTCACTCTCCCTTTCATTATTCTGGGTGATGACCTCCGTACTTATGTAACACCCGCAATTAACACACACACGTACTCACGCAAACACAAATTAGAGAATAATTATAATTCAATTACAAACACATGTATACACATATTATATACACACATTTATAACCAAACTTAGCAATAATTTGATGTAATATACTTTCAAAACTATGAATAAATTTATGTAATATTAAAATTCAATTCTCTCCGTGACTTCTAATCCCTCTATCAGTTGAAAGCATCGGTTGAAAGATCGCACTTGATCCTATCCGCATAATAAAGATTAATTTCCTTTACCAAAAAAAGACCTTTTGACGAATGTCCAAAATAATAAGTAGATAGATAGATAGATAAATAGATAAGTTTGTTTATTGAGAGAGAGAGATTCCCTTTGGGGTTTTCAACTCTTACAAAATTACCTTAAAACTAGCTTAACCTAACTTATCACTAACTTAACCTATCTCCTGGGGGGCCTGCGACCGTGGGCAACCCTCTTGGCTCCCTCCTGCTCACACCTCCCCTTATACACACACACACACATCTCCCCCCACCGGACTTCTGCTTCCTTCCTCTTGCTTATTTCTTTCATCTTTCTTTCTTAACTATTCTCATCCCCTCGAACCATTCTCTCCCTTCTTCTACTATTCATTCTCATTCTTTCCTCTTTTTTCATTCTTTTTCATTCCACCATCCCCCCTATACCCCTCTCCTTTTCAATTTCCCTCATTCATCCCTCTCCCTCTCCTTCCTCTCCTAAAACTCATCTCACATTATCCTGTCAACTTCCCTCTCCCACCTTCCACTCCTTGCATCCCTCCCACACATGCTCCCATGTCTCAGTCTCCCCTCCGCATATTCTGCATCGTCTTTTCGCCTCCTCTTCCCAGTATTTACTCTCCTTTATCTTGCTCTCCAATCTAAACCTCACCACCCTTTTCCATCTGCTCTGCTCCCATCCTTTTTTCAGATACCCCGGTATCCCTTCCCCCTTCACCTCCTTGTACCATCTGTTAAATTTTGCCTCCTCCATCTTTCCCCTTCTTTCCTTCCTCTGTTCATCTCTATCCCTGTCCTCTATTCTTTTATACTAATCCTCCCCCTCTCCTCCTTCTCCTCCATCACTCTTATCCCTCTATCCTTAAAAAAACCCTCTCTTTCCTCTTCCCACTTTGAGCCCACTTCCCCTGTCTTACTCCTATCCTTCATCTCCTCCATGCATCTCCTCGCCAGCTCCCCTCCCTTTCCCTCCCTCAACCTCTTCTCAAAATCCCATGCTCTTCTTTCCGCTCTCACCCTTAGTTTCTCCCTCTGCAATTCTTTTCTCACCATATATCCCGGCGTCCTGATATCTACTCCAAGAACCCATCTTAGATATCTCTCTTGTATCCTCTCCATCCCCTTCCTCTCTTTCTATCCCCATATCTCCACCCCGTACCCTAACACTGCCCAAATCAACCTATAGAAAAGCCATATCCTCCTTTCCCAGTTCCCTCCGAACCTCCTCTTTCCTATCCCCCATACCTGTCCCATTAACACTGCCGCCCTCCTAATTCTATTTCTCACCTGTGCCTCCTGACTACTGTTTTTCTGTAGCGTGTACCCTAAATACTTGTACTCTTTCACCTCCTCCCCTTCCACCTCCAACTTATCTTTGTCATTCTTCTTCCCCTCTTCTCCTAAATCTCATAACTTTCGTCTTCCCTATGTTTACGTCCAGCCCCTTTCTATCCAGCCTTTTTTTTCCAGCCTGTTCATCATACTTCTCATCCCTTCCTCCTCCTCCGCAATCAACACCAAATCGTCCGCATATGCTAATGTGTACACCCTCTTTCCCCCTAGCATCACTCCTCCCCACTTTACTTTCCCCATTTCTTCCTCCAAGTCCGCAATCAAGATATTAAACAACATTGGACTCAGAGAGCATCCCTGTCTTACTCCCTTCCCAGTCCAAAAACTCTTCCCCATCGCCTGTCCCACTCTGCTCTTTGTCTCTCCCATTATCTTCTCTATTCTCCTTACCAGTTTTTCTCTTACCTCTCGTCCTCTCATCGATTCCAACAAAACCTCCCTATTCACTGAATCAAACGCCGCCTTTAAATCTACAAATATTGCCACCATCCTTCCCTTCCTTCCTTCCAGTTGCCTTCCTATCAGATAATTCAACACATACGCATTGTCCATCGTTCCCATCCCCTTCCTAAATCCCGTCTGATTTGGAGACACTATCTCCTTCTTCTCTACCTCTTCCCTTAGCCTTTCCGCCAACACTGTCGCATAGACTTTATACAGCGTTGGCATCAACGTCACCCCCTGTAGTCCCCCACCCTATCTCCCTCCCCCTTCTTTAATAATGGTATCACCACCCTCTCTCCCCATTCCTCTGGCCATTCCTCCCCTTCCCACACCTTATTACAGAATCTTCATGCTCATCTCTCTAATTCTCCTCCCCTGTACTTCCACACTTCCCCTGGTATCCCATCTATCCCTGCCACTTTTCCATTTTTTATTCTCCCTATTATCCCCCTAATCTCTTCTATCCCAATCTTTTCCTCATCCCATTCCCCCTCCCTCCTAACCCTGTACCCTTTGATCACTCTA